>NC_068368.1:35455386-35616788 GCF_020536995.1 Dreissena polymorpha | reverse complement strand
GGCACTTTTGGCATGCGTGCCCATCGGGCCGAACAAGTCTGCCAAGTTTCGTCGCTCTGGGTCACCTACTCCGAGAGATAATCGCGACTTCAGGCTCCTATTATGGGGTAACGGGGCCAATACGGGCCAGTTAGCGTACCTTCGGCGACACTTTCACCGGAAGCGATGGCACTGAGACGCCATATTGCACTTTTGGCATGCGTGACCCATCGGGCCGAACAAGTCTGCCAAGTTCGTCGCTCTGGGTCACCTGCTCCGAGAGATAATCGCGACTTCAGGCTCCTATTATGGGGTAACGGGGCCAATACGGACCAGTTAGCGTACCTTCGGCGACACTTTCACCGGAAGCGATGGCACTGAGACGCCATATTGCACTTTTGGCATGCGTGACCCATCGAGCCGAACAAGTCTGCCGAGTTTCTTCGCTCTGGGTCACCTACTCCGAGAGATAATCGCGACTTCAGGCTCCTATTATGGTGTAACGGGGCCAATACGGGCCATTTAGCGTACCTTCGACGACACTTTCACCGGAAGCGATGGCACTGAGACGCCATATTGCACTTTAGGCATGCGTGACCCATCGGGCCGAACAAGTCTGCCAAGTTTCGTCGCTCTGGGTCACCTACTCCGAGAGATAATCGCGACTTCAGGCTCCTATTATGGGGTAACGGGGCCAATACGGGCCAGTTAGCGTACCTTCGGCGACACTTTCACCGGAAGCGATGGCACTGAGACGCCATATTGCACTTTTGGCATGCGTGACCCATCGGGCCGAACAAGTCTGCCAAGTTTCGTCGCTCTGGGTCACCTGCTCCGAGAGATAATCGCGACTTCAGGCTCCTATTATGGGGTAACGGGGCCAATACGGACCAGTTAGCGTACCTTCGGCGACACTTTCACCGGAAGCGATGGCACTGTGACGCCATATTGCACTTTTGGCATGCGTGACCCATCGGCCGAACAAGTCTGCCAAGTTTCGTCGCTCTGGGTTACCTACTCCGAGAGATAATCGCGACTTCAGGCTCCTATTATGGGGTAACGGGGCCAATACGGGCCAGTTAGCGTACCTTCGGCGACACTTTCACCGGAAGCGATGGCACTGAGGCGCCATATTGCACTTTTGGCATGCGTGACCCATCGGGCCGAACAAGTCTGCCAAGTTTCGTCGCTCTGGGTCACCTACTCCGAGAGCTAATCGTAACTTCAGGCTCCTATTATGGGGTAACGGGGCCAATACGGGCCAGTTAGCGTACCTTCGGCGACACTTTCACCGGAAGCGATGGCACTGAGACGCCATATTGCACTTTTGGCATGCTTGACCCGTCGGGCCGAACAAGTCTGCCAAGTTTCGTCGCTCTGGGTTACCTGCTTCGAGAGATAATCGCGACTTCAGGCTCCTATTATGGGGTAACGGGGCCAATACGGGCCAGTTAGCATACCTTCGGCGACACTTTCACCGGAAGCGATGGCACTGAGACGCCATATTGCACTTTTGGCATGCGTTACCCATCGGGCCGAACAGGTCTGCCAAGTTTCGTCGCTCTGGGTCACCTACTCCGAGAGATAATCGCGACTTCAGGCTCCTATTATGGGGTAACGGGGCCAATACGGGCCAGTTAGCGTACCTTCGGCGACATTTTCACCGGAAGCGATGGCACTGAGACGCCATATTGCACAATTGGCATGCGTGACCCATCGGGCCGAACAAGTCTGCCAAGTTTCGTCGCTCTGGGTCACCTACTCCGAGAGATAATCGCGACTTCAGGCTCCTATTATGGTGTAACGGGGCCAAAACGGGCCAGTTAGCGTACCTTCGGCGACACTTTCACCGGAAGCGATGGCACTGAGACGCCATATTGCACTTTTTGCATGCGTGACCCATCGGGCCGAACAAGTCTGCCAAGTTTCGTCGCTCTGGGTCACCTACTCCGAGAGATAAGCGCGACTTCAGGCTCCTATTATGGGGTAACGGGGCCAATACGGGCCAGTTAGCGTACCTTCGGCGACACTTTTAACGGAAGCGATGGCACTGAGACGCCATATTGCACTTTTGGCATGCGTGACCCATCGGGCCGAACAAGTCTGCCAAGTTTCGTCGCTCTGGGTCACCTTCTCCGAGAGATAATCGCGACTTCAGGCTCCTATTATGGGGTTACGGGGCCAATACGGACCAGTTAGCGTACCTTCGTCGACACTTTCACCGGAAGCGATGGCACTGTGACGCCATATTGCACTTTTGGCATGCGTGATCCATCGGGCCGAACAAGTCTGCCAAGTTTCGTCGCTCTGGGTCACCTACTCCGAGAGATAATCGCGACTTCAGGCTCCTATTATGGGGTAACGGGGCCAATACGGGCCAGTTAGCGTAACTTCGGCGACACTTTCACCGGAAGCGATGGCACTGAGACGCCATATTGCACTATTGGCATGCGTGACCCATCGGGCCGAACAAGTCTGCCAAGTTTCGTCGCTCTGGGTCACCTACTCCGAGAGATAATCGCGACTTCAGGCTCCTATTATGGGGTAACGGGGCCAATACGGGCCAGTTAGCGTTACCTTCGGCGACACTTTCACCGGAAGCGATGGCACTGAGACGCCATATTGCACTTTTGGCATGCGTGACCCATCGGGCCGAACAAGTGTGCTAAGTTTCGTCACTCTGGCTTACCTGATCTGAGATATAATCGCGACTTCAGGCTCCTGTTATGGGGTAACGGGGCCAATACGCGCAAGTTAGCGTACCTTCGGCGACACTTTCACCGGAAGCGATGGAACTGAGACGCCATATTGCACTTTTGGCATGCGTGACCCATCAGGCCGAACAAGTCTGCCAAGTTTCGTCGCTCTGGGTCACCTACTCCGAGAGATAATTGCGACTTCAGGCTCCTATTATGGGGTAACGGGGCCAATACGGGCCAGTTAGCGTACCTTCGGCGACACTTTCACCGGAAGCGATGGCACTGAGACGCCATATTGCACTTTTGGCATGCGTGACCCATCGGGCCGAACAAGTCTGCCAAGTTTCGTCGCTTTGGGTCACCTACTCCGAGAGATAATCGCGACTTCAGGCTCCTATTATGGGGTAACGGGGCCAATACGGGCCAGTTAGCGTACCTTCGGCGACACTTTCACCGGAAGCGATGGCACTGAGACGCCATATTGCACTTTTGGCATGCGTGACCCATCGGGCCGAACAAGTCTGCCAAGTTTCGTCGCTCTGGGTCACCTACTCCGAGAGATAATCGCGACTTCAGGCTCATATTATGGGGTAACGGGGCCAATTAGGGCCAGTTAGCGTACCTTCGGCGACACTTTCACCGGAAGCGATGGCACTGAGACGCCATATTGCACTTTTGGCATGCGTGACCCATCGGGCCGAACAAGTCTGCCAAGTTTCGTCGCTCTGGGTCACCTACTCCGAGAGATAATCGCGACTTCAGGCTCCTATTATGGGGTAACGGGGACAATACGGGCCAGTTAGCGTACCTTCGGCGACACTTTCACCGGAAGCGATGGCACTGAGACGCCATATTGCACTTTTGGCATGCGTGACCCATCGGGCCGAACAAGTCTGCCAAGTTTCGTCGCTCTGGGTCACCTACTCCGAGAGATAATCGCGATTTCAGGCACCTATTATGGGGTAACGGGGCCAATACGGGCCAGTTAGCGTACCTTCGGCGACACTTTTACCGGAAGCGATGGCACTGAGACGCCATATTGCACTTTTGGCATGCGTGACCCATCGGGCCGAACATGTCTGCCAAGTTTCGTCGCTCTGGGTCACCTACTCCGAGAGATAATTGCGATTTCAGGCTCCTATTATGGGGTAAGGGGCCAATACGGGCCAGTTAGCGTACCTTCGGCGACACATTCACCGGAAGCGATGGCACTGAGACGCCATATTGCACTTTTGGCATGCGTGACCCATTCGGCCGAACAAGTCTGCCAAGTATCGTCGCTCTGGGTCACCTACTCCGAGAGATAAACGCGACTTCAGGCTCCTATTATGGGGTAACGGGGCCAATACGGGCCAGTTAGTGTACCTTCGGCGACACTTTCACCGGAAGCGATGGCACTGAGACGCCATATTGCACTTTTGGCATGCGTGACCCATCGGGCCGAACAAGTCTGCAAAGTTTCGTCGCTTTGGGTCACCTACTCCGAGAGATAATCGCGACTTCAGGCTCCTATTATGGGGTAACGGGGCCAATACGGGCCAGTTAGCGTACCTTCGGCGACACTTTCACCGGAAGCGATGGCACTGAGACGCCATATTGCACTTTTGGCATGCGTGACCCATCGGGCCGAACAAGTCTGCCAAGTTTCGTCGCTCTGGGTCACCTACTCCGAGAGATAATCGCGACTTCAGGCTCATATTATGGGGTAACGGGGCCAATTAGGGCCAGTTAGCGTACCTTCGGCGACACTTTCACCGGAAGCGATGGCACTGAGACGCCATATTGCACTTTTGGCATGCGTGACCCATCGGGCCGAACAAGTCTGCCAAGTTTCGTCGCTCTGGGTCACCTACTCCGAGAGATAATCGCGACTTCAGGCTCCTATTATGGGGTAACGGGGCCAATACGGGCCAGTTAGCGTAACTTCGGCGACACTTTCACCGGAAGCGATGGCACTGAGACGCCATATTGCACTATTGGCATGCGTGACCCATCGGGCCGAACCAGTCTGCCAAGTTTCGTCGCTCTGGGTCACCTACTCCGAGAGATAATCGCGACTTCAGGCTCCTATTATGGGGTAACGGGGCCAATACGGGCCAGTTAGCGTACCTTCGGCGACACTTTCACCGGAAGCGATGGCACTGAGACGCCATATTGCACTTTTGGCATGCGTGACCCATCGGGCCGAACAAGTGTGCTAAGTTTCGTCGCTCTGGGTCTACCTGACTCCGAGAGATAATCGCGACTTCAGGCTCCTGTTATGGGGTAACGGGGCCAATACGGGCCAGTTAGCGTACCTTCGGCGACACTTTCACCGGAAGCGATGGCACTGAGACGCCATATTGCACTTTTGGCATGCGTGACCCATCGGGCCGAACAAGTCTGCCAAGTTTCGTCGCTCTGGGTCACCTACTCCGAGAGATAATCGCGACTTCAGGCTCCTATTATGGGGTAACGGGGCCAATACGGGCCAGTTAGCGTACCTTCGGCGACACTTTCACCGGAAGCGATGGCACTGAGACGCCATATTGCACTTTTGGCATGCGTGACCCATCGGGCCGAACAAGTCTGCAAAGTTTCGTCGCTCTGGGTCACCTACTCCGAGAGATAATCGCGACTTCAGGCTCCTATTATGGGGTAACGGGGCCAATACGGGCCAGTTAGCGTACCTTCGGCGACACTTTCACCGGAAGCGATGGCACTGAGACGCCGATATTGCACTTTTGGCATGCGTGACCATCGGGCCGACACAAGTCTGCCAAGTTTCGTCGCTCTGGGTCACCTACTCCGAGAGATACACGCGACTTCTGGCTCCTATTATGGGGTAACGGGGCCAATACGGGCCAGTTAGCGTACCTTCGGCTGACACTTTCACCGGAAGCGATGGCACATGAGGACGCCATATTGAACTTTGGCGCATGCGTGACCCATCGGGCACACAAGTCTGCCAAGTTTCGTCGCTGTGGCACACCTGATCCGAGAGATTATCGCGACTGCAGGCTCCTATTAATTGGGTTAACGGGGCCAATACGGGCCAGTTAGCGTACCTTCGGCGACACTTTCACCGGAAGCGATGGCACTGAGACGCGATATTGAACTTGGCGCATGCGTGACCCATCGGGGCACACACGTCTGCCAAGTTTCGTCGCTGTGGCACACCTACTCCGAGAGATTATCGCGACTGCAGGCTCCTATAATTGGTTAACGGGGCCAATACGGGCCAGTTAGCGTACCTTCGGCGACACTTTCACCGGAAGCGATGGCACTGAGACGCGATATTGAACTTGGCGCATGCGTGACCCATCGGGGCACACAAGTCTGCCCTTTTTTGTCACTGTGGCTTACCTACTCTGACAGATAATCGCGACTTCAGGCTCCTGTTATGGGGTAACGGGGCAAATACGGGCCAGTTAGCGTACCTTCAGCGACATATTCACCGGAAGCGATGGCACTGAGACGCCATATTGAACTTGGCGCATGCGTGGCCCATCGGGGCACACAAGTCTACCAAGTTTCTTTGCGGTGGCTCACCTACTCCCAGAGATAATCGCGACTTCAGGCTCCTATTATGGGGTAACGGGGCCAATACGGGCCAGTTAGCGTACCTTCGGCGACACATTGACGTTTAAACGGACGTCAAAGTGGCAACTAATGACGGCAGTTGCACGTCCATATGACGTCATATAACGACGGGACCAACGTCATTCGGCGGGTGTCGGTGAGGTCTACACACGTGCCATGTAGCCGGTCTTCCCAAGGACGACATTGACGTAACAGATGACGTCAAAGTTGCAGCTTTTGACGTCAGCGGCGTGGCCATATGACGTCCTGTAACGGTCAAAACAGCGTCAGTCGACGGGTCTCGGTGAGCGCTACAAACGTGCCAAATTTCGCGACTATTACCAAAGGCGTTTGCGAGCGGCGCCCGTTAAACGCTTACGTGTAAACATCCATAGTGACGTCATCGGCTGGCATTCCTTATAATGGGAGCCGTTCTGCCGTTGCTGGAGGCAAAGTAGTTGACTTATATTCATGAAACTTGGCACACTTGTGGGGCTCAATGAGTCGAGCATGTTGGAAGTGTCGCCGACACTCCCATTGACGTCATTGACGTTTAAACGGACGTCAAAGTGGCAACTTATGACGTCAGTGGCACGTCCATATGACGTCCTATAACGACGGGACCAACGTCATTCGGTGGGTCTCGGTGAGCTCTACAAAAGTGCCATGTCGCCGGTCTTCCCAAGGACGACATAGACGTTACAGATGACGTCAAAGTTGCAGCTTCTGACGTCAGCGGCGTGGCCATATGACGTCATATAACGGTCAAAACAGCGTCATTCGACGGGTCTCGGTGAGCGCTACAAACGTGCCGCCACATTTCGCGACTATATTCCAAGGCGTTTGCGAGCGGCGCCCGTTAAACGATTACGTGTAATCTCAATAGGACGTCATCGGCTGGCATTCCTTATAATGGGAGCCGTTCTGCCGTTGCTGGAGGCAAAGTAGTTGACCGATAGTCATGAAACTGTGCACACTTGTAAGGGCATAATGAGTTGAGCATGTCGGAAGTGTCGCCGACCCTCCCAGTGACGTGATTGACGTTTAAACGGACGTCAAATTGGCAACTAATGACGTCAGTGGCACGTCCGTATGACGTCCTATAACGACGGGACCAACGTCATTCGGCGGATCTCGGTGAGCTCTATAAACGTGCCATGTCTGCCTGTCTTCCCAGTGACGAAATTGACGTAACAGATGACGTCAAAGTTGCAGGTTCTGACGTCATCGGCACGGCCTTATGACGTCCTATAACGGTTATAACAGCGTCATTCGACGGGTCTCGGTGAGCGCTACAAACGTGCCAAATTTCGCAACTATATTCAAAGGCGTTTGCGAGCGGCGCCCGTTAAACGCTTACGTGTTAACCTCCATATTGACGTCATCGGCTGGCATTCCTTATAATGGGAGCCGTTCTGCCGTTGCTGGAGGCAAAGTAGTTGACCGATAGTCATGAAACTTAAAACATTTGTAGGTCTCAATAAGTCGAGCATGTCGGAAGTGTCGACGACCCCCCCCCCCACACCCCAGTGACGTCATTGACGTTTAAACGGACGTCAAAGTGGCAAATTATGACGTCAGTGGCACGTCCATATAACGTCCTATAACGACGGGACCAGCGTCATTCGGCGGGTCTCGGTGAGATCTACAAATGTGCCATGTCGCCGGTCTTCCCAGTGACGACATTGACGTAACACATGACGTCAAAGTTGCAGCTTCTGACGTCAGCGGTACGGCCATATGACGTCCTATAACGGTCAAAATAGCGTCATTCGACGGGTCTCGGTGAGCGCTACAAACGTGTGAAATTTCGTGACTATATTCAAAGGCGTTTGCGAGCAGCGTCCGTTAAACGCTTACGTGTAGACCTCAATAGTGACGTCATCGGCTGGCATTCCTTATAATGTGAGCCGTTCTGCCGTTGCTGGAGGCAAAGTAGTTGACCGATAGTCATGAAACTTGGCACATTTGTAGGTCTCAATGAGTCGAGCATGTCGGAAGTGTCGACGACCCCCAGTGACGTTATTGACGTCTAAACGGACGTCAAAGTGGCAACTTATGACGTCAGTGGCACGTCCATATGACGTCCTATAACGACGGGACCAACGTCATTCGGCGGGTCTCGGTGTGATCTACAAATGTGCCATGTCGCCGGTCTTCCCAGTGACGACATTGACGTAACAGATGACGTCAAAGTTGCAGCTTCTGACGTCATCAGCACGGCCATATGACGTCCTATAACGGTCAAAACTAGCGTCATTCGACGGGTCTCTGTGAGCGCTACAAACGTGCCAAATTTCGCGACTATATTCAAAGGCGTTTGCGAGTGGCGCCCGGTAAACGCTTACGTGTAAACCTCCATAGTGACGTCATCGGCTGGCATTCCTTATCATGGGAACCGTTCTGCCGTTGCTGGAGGCAAAGTAGTTGACCGATAGTCATGAAACTTGGCACACTTGTAGGGCTCAATGAGTCGAGCATGTCGAAAGTGTCGCCGACCCTCCCAGTGATGTCATTGACGTTCAAACGGACGTCAAAGTGGCAACTTATGACGTCAGTGGCACGTCCATACGACGTCCTGTAATGACGTAACCAACGTCATTCGGCGGGTCTCGGTGAGATCTACAAATGTGCCATGTCGCCGGTCTTCCCAGTGACGACATTGACGTAACAGATGACGTCAAAGTTGCAGCTTCTGACGTAAGCGGCACGGCCATATGACGTCCTATTACGGTCAAAACAGCGTCTTTCGACGGGTCTCGGTGAGCGCTACAAACGTGCCAAATTTTGCGACTATTACCAAAGGCGTTTGCGAGCGGCGCCCGTTAAACGCTTACGTGTAAACCCCCATAGTGACGTCATCGGCTGGCATTCCTTATAATGGGAGCCGTTCTGTCGTTGCTGGAGGCAAAGTAGTTGACCGATAGTCATGAAACTTGGCACACTTGTAGGGCTCAATGAGTCGAGCATGTTGAAAGTGTCGCCGACCCTCCCAGTGACGTGCTTGACGTTTAAACGGACGTCAAAGTTGCAACTTATGACGGCAGTGGCACGTCCATATGGCGTCCTGTAACGACTGGACTAACGTCATTCGGCGGGTCTCGGTAAGCTATACAAACGTGCCATGTCACCGGACTTCCCAGTGACGAAATTGACGTAACAGATGATGTCAAAGTTGCAGGTTCTGACGTCAGCGGCACGGCCATATGACGTCCTATAACGGTCAAAACAGCGTCTTTCGACGGGTCTAGGTGAGCGCTACAAACGTGCCAAATTTCGTGACTATATTCAAAGGCGTTTGCGAGCGGCGCCCGTTAAACGCTTACGTGTAAACCTCCATAGTGACGTCATCGGCTGGCATTCCTTATAATGGGACGTCAAACGTCAAAGCTGGCATTCCTTATAATGGGAGCCGTTCCGCCGTTGCCGGAGGCAAAGTAGTTGATCGATAGTCATGAAACTTGGCACACTTGTAGGGCTAAATGAGTCGAGCATGTCGGAAGTGTCGCCGATCCTCCCAGTGACGTGCTTGACGTTTAAACGGACGTCAAAGTGGCAACTTATGACGTCAGTGGCACGTCCATATGACGTCCTATAACGACGGGACTAACGTCATTCGGCGGGTCTCGGTGAGCTCTACAAATGTGCCATGTCGCCGGACTTCCCAGTGACGACATTGACGTAACAGGTGACGTCAAAGTTGCAGATTCTGACGTCAGCGGCACGGCCATATGACGTCCTATAACGGTCAAAACAGCGTCATTCGACGGGTCTCGGTGAGCGCTTCAAACGTGCCAAATTTCGCGATAACAGAACGCCAACTAGAAACATAAACTCAACATTGGGATGAACACTTGGGTACGGTAAATAAAAAGACTTGGAGGTATTTAACGATTTGAGAGCACAATTTCCCAAGAATCAATCACAAAATTGCCACTCTTCTAAAACAGCTCAAAAAAACTATCTTATGAAAAAAATAATATGAAAACAGCATCTGAAGTCTGAAATATTGCATCCGTATATCTTACTTTCATATGGACATTTTAACGGCGCTTCCGATTGTTTATGTCTATTATATGACAATGAATGATAGAGCTCGTGTTTCCAATCAATGTGATGCGATCAATGTTGCTTTCATTGCATAAAAGAACTGAATAAATTCACTAATAATATTGAAAGAAATAATTACCAAGTTTGTTTCATAGCTCAATTAAACTAATCACAAAGCCTGTAAAAAACGTCTCAAAATAAAAATGGCAGAATTAAGATAAACATGTTGCATGAAACGGTCAACTTAAGTACATGAATATGACTTTGTTCTCAAACCAAATGCGTCGGCTGATACCTTTTATTTCGGCTGATCTCTTTTATTTAGGTATGCAAGGGATAGAACGGAAAATTGACGTTACATTTCATTTATTGAATGCAGGATTCGAGATAAAAAATAACATCAAGAACAATATTTAGCTGACAGGAAATCAATTCAGTTGTATAATATTTGCATTCGTATAAGATTGTCCGTTGCAAAATAAACATACAAATTACAAGAACACACGAAACTTATTCCGCAGTTCATGACTTTGTCGGATACTGGAGATAAACTGACATTTTAGATTGCTGATGATATCAGTTAGCGGTGGCTGTGCATTTATGCATGTTATATACATTTTTGTTCAAATAAAACTAACAAAGAACAAAATAAAAAAACACGTTTGTTTACAACTCCACCCTATAAAAAGGACTTTAAAATAAATATACATTGTTTGTAAAATATAACGAGTAATACTATATTTTCTTCGTTGAATAGGTTAATTACAGCATCAATATCATACATTAAAAATACTCAATATACACTTAATTGAAGCTGTTGGTTCGATAATGCTATATACAATTGATCAGTATATAAAAGTTAATCAAAAAGGTAACTCATATTGCGCTGGAATTTGTTTGGGATTGTCTGGCAGTGGTTGTCCATTCCAGTCATTTTCTTCAACGCTCTCGACACAGGGCCCAAACAAAAAATAAACGTTCGTCTACTGGTTAGTGCATGGTTGTAGTGTCGTTTATTAAGGCTATAGTGTTGACCGCACTGTCCTCATCTCGCACGCTCAATCCGAGTAACTTCCTAAAGGCCCGTCGATATTGCTTGTTTTGCCAAGCGTACACAAATGGGTTTACAACCGAGTTGAAAATGCCAAGGAACACGAGAAAGTTTCCAACCATCACCTTGATCTGCGTAACTTGACCTACGTCTAGCATCGTTAGCTGAATTAAGAAGAACAGTAGCCAGGAAATGTAAAATAACAGAACCACCATAGCTATCGACGTGTTCATCTGATTTGAGACCTGACGTTGGCGGCTCTCGGATTGCACGCTGGCCTCGGATTTGATTTTGGTCACGTGCTAATGGACAATAAGGAAAATGTTCATGTATAGCATGAACATTATAAACGCCAGCACTATCCCATGCACTAGGTTTGCGCATCTGTACCATTTGTCCATCACAACCTCGAAAATACAGAACGGTGACTGGCCGTAGTCGCTGACACCAAAGAGTAGGAATGGATTGAAAAATTACATCAACAGTCCAGATTAACCCGACCATAATATAGGCCACTCTTCTTGTCAGTATTTCGTAGTAATGTAACGGATATATTATTGCAATGTACCGGTCTAAGACTGTGCAAACCAATGAATATATCGACGCATTGCACGCGAAACTGATAACTAAATACCGTAAAAGGCAAGAATACTTGTTGGCTTCAAGTGAAGGGTAGAAGAAAAACACAATCTGAAAGGGAAGAGAAGCGCCGATGATAAGGTCCGCATAGGCGAGATTAACGATGAAAACGCCAGTAATGTCTCGTAGTCTCTCGAACTTCACGATAGCAGCGATGACTAGACTGTTTCCAACAGTAACCACAATTGATACGATGATCATCAAAGTGATCGTGGTCTTTGCAAATAACGGCAAACCGTTTGACTCATGTTTGTCTTCCACAACCGACGTTGCGTTAAAAATGAATTCGTGTTTTCCATTCTTTGTTCATTTAAAGCTTGCTGTTTCCCATTAAATCCTGGATGTAATTGTGCTTAGATTGATTGGGTATACATCTAATTGTCGATTAATTTAAAATAACAAGTTTGCACTGAATATAACAGAGTCTTGTTCCGAAAATAATATCACCATTCTCGAATATTAAGGTGCAATGCATTTTTTCAACTTTCATTAGCATGACACGAAGCCGTTCGATGTTATTAAAAGGAATTATAATTCATCGACTTCGTAAAACAAATATTTCCTCATGCATACATCCATTCCGGTGCTTATTGACAAAAGTCTGATTTAAATCAGTGTCGATAGCTTTTGTGGCGTTTGATAACCCCAGCTGTTTGCTTTTACCTATCACATTACCAGCGATGTCAGTGCTGTCATGCCCTTTTATCACGATTTCCAATATCTTCTCATCAATAACCTCGCCCATAGATGCGCGCGCACACTTGTCAGCTTCGGGCGCAGTAAAACTGTTTCAGACTGACGCATCAGACAAAAACGGAATATATCTTAATAATTGGTAATTAATTCAGCTACTCTATGTTTCCAATATAAGTGGCTTGCATAACAAAAACTACTATAAATTAAATAACGGATTGTTTCATCAATTTTAAGTTGGTGAGATCACACAAAAAGATGATATGGTCTATCTTATCAGGGATATTACGACCCACTAAATAGAATATTATTTAACAAAAATTTAATATATTTATGATCATGTAACATACAAGAATTACTGAAGTTTACTCAACATAGAGTTTTATTCTTCGTTATTAGACTTTTTTCAAAAGTGTAATGCAACTTAACCCATGTATGCCTAGTGGACTCTCCCATCCTTCCAAAATTAGGGATGTGTAGTATACTGGTTTCTATATTTAGAATATTTCTTACATTCATGCGGCGTCTTGTCTGGGTCTACGCTGTTTGCCAAGGCCTTTTTTCTAGACGCTAGGCATAAATGGGTTAAATTTGATAACGGTATTTAAAACAAGAAATATCTTTAAAAAAGATATACGGCGTTGATTGTGGTCGATGTTTATGAACGATCAAAAGTTATCTCTATGAGATAAAAAGTAGCGGATGCCTTTTTTCTGCGCAGTTGTTAGCTACATCATAAGCAAATCAATTACGGGGTGTTGCGCCAGATTTCGTGGCTTATTTTGCTTTATGTGATATTATTACTCAGATATCTATATTTACAGAATAGAAAAACACAAGAAACATGAAAATAAACGAGTGCATATAGGTCAGCCGGCAATACTCGAATCTTATTTAATTGCATAATTATAGTATAGCGAATTATTGTGGTCATGCTTAATAAACTGGTCTAAATGGATAAATATTTCTAATTAATTTTACCAAAATTGGTCCTTATCATGCAAATTTAGAAACCATATTAAAAATCGACGATTGACATACCACAATAATATCGCCGAATATCTTTATTTAGTATCTTTCTGATCAAAACAGACTTCAAGTGCACAAAGTTTACGAGACGGCGTTTATATAAAGATTTCTGCAACTGACCGCAAACTGACCTTGATACCTTGCGGATTGGAATGCAATGCATTACAGTCACTACGTTATTGTCAGTAAGACACAATGATCGCAACCCCTTTTGCGAACTCCGGTGATGAACTGTATATAAACTCTGACTTTCACAAAATGACCGCGTATTGACCCGAAACCTCGCGGGTTGAAATGCAATGCAAGTAAGTACTAAATATGACAACATAGCCTTTAGTTAAACGCTTTTGCGCTGGTAATTCTCTGAAAATAAAAGGTGAACGCACAAACTGTATTTATGTCGAAAATTGATTGTAAAACTGTTCTATCTATTGGGCCTTTTCATTAGAGATAAAATTGTTTCATGCAGTAAAACAGTGTTACAAAGACGCGGATATGTTTCCAATGTTCTGGTGTTATACTCAAATCAGCCAATGGAATAAATGAAGTGTATTCATTCGTACTTAGCCGCGGGAAATTTTATTTGAGTATTATTGGACACTTACAAAGGTCAAGTCAGGGTGAAAAGCTGGCTTATTCAGCTTACGCCGAAAAATGTTAAATAGCATGAATAGTAGTCATATACAACTATAACGACAATATTTTTGCTATACGTAGCTAGTTGTTTTGTTTTTTTTTCCATTTTTTCACTCCACTAAATGTTGGTGTGTTGATTATTTATACACATGGTGCCAAATTTAACAAAAATTATTTCAAATCTAAACAAAATCAAGTAAAAACAAAATATAACATATGCTTTTTTATGTTTAAGCCGCATGAATACGAACATAAACATAAAAAAATGAACATTGATCGACTCGAAATGTTTAACGTTGTGATAATTTAAATCGAAATCGAATTGATATATTGCTGAACAGTTGAGTCTCTTTAGTCTGTGAAGCACATTTGAAAATAAAATACAAGGTTGATTGTTTACTGTTCATGTTACGTCATAAAGCACGTTCGATAGTATGTATTTATTATCGGTACCATCGATTTTAAACCAATATTAAAGGGTCTCTTTCATTATTACCCCGGCATGCGAGATGACATTATTACAAATGTCACGGATTCAAAAAAGAATGGATGCATTATGTTTAGAAAAGCAAAAATAACTCTTACTACGTAATTCGTAAAATATAGTATTCTTTTCGAATAATCATAGTTTGAAATCTGAAAAAATATAGAGCGTTTGTAATTCTCTATCTTTGATAATTTAAAACGTGTGTGAATAACATGGCGTTTTTAAAACCTTTATTTAAGTCTGCGGATAGTATTAATAACGTGTTAGCGTTTACAGCCTGCAGTCGCGGGTCTGACAGTCAATTGGAAAAGGGAACATTCTAAAATATTTGTTTCCTTGATAATTATATGTTGGTAGATTTTAAAAGGCTTTAGCATTTTCCTAACATGCGGACAAGTGACAAGAAAAACATCATGTCAGTTATTTTTCGAAAATGAGATTGATGTTGTTATTTTTTTTTCTTTCTTATTTTGATTGTTGTGGTTATTTAAGTACTGCTCAGAACAACAACTTTTTTCAATAATATACAAACATTAATCATTTAGATTTCATAACATGACCTTAACATAATATAATATTATTGTACCGCAAAATCTGTACAGTTGTATTTCGCATCCATGGATTGTGTGTGATTATAAGAGATAATTAAATTACTAGCATTTTTATTACGAATATCGTTCAATATATCTGACAATAAAATAATTTTGCGTCGGAAGACCAACATTTAATAGAGTTGTAAAAGGAAGAAATAAATTATTTACTTTTATATGAACATATAAAGGCGCATGTGTAATCCCATCCGTTTACGATGATTGCTACATGTAAATCGCCTAGTTCCAAATAAAATGAGACTGTGGAAATAAACGTATGAGGTACGTAGTTATATCTATTATGCCTTCGTCAGGCATGAAAAAGAGCAATCACAATATAAATACCACGCTTTGAATACGTCTGGCAGGTTAATTACTTTCATTACAATTATATTTCAGGAACGTTTTCCAGAGAATGGCGGAAAAACCCCGCTTTTATCATGTTTTAACAGAACACAATTATGATAATTTACCTGATTATAGAGGGCAATCAGTCAACTACAGTGTTTATATCGATAATACAAACATGTTGCTGGATGAGCATACTAAAACCCTTTACTAAATTTAAAAGCCGAGATATTTATGTTTCAGGAATCTTTTTAAATAAACGGTGCAGCTCGCCCCGCATATGGATATTAAAATGACAAGCTGAATTTAAACCCTATTTTTAAAAACTGCGACTTATAACGATAACGTATAACGATATGAAGCTGATTTCGACGTTGATGATCAATCAATGAAGAGGATTTGCAGAAATAACGATTGCTCAGTGCGCGTTGGTTTTTCATAAAATGTTATTGGTTATTGCAAATTTGACGCGTCATAGTATTTATTGAATCCAATATTTCGTGTTAAACGTGAGTACATTACTAAGGTGAAATAATACGGAAACACCAGAATACATCTAGATAATATTGTATTTAGACACTTAACAAAATCAAGATAAAAACAAACAAAAAACGATTCAATGGTGCAATAAATCTGACGTTACCACACTTGTAAAAGACCACATTGATTTTGTCGGAGTAAAATGAAGTAAAAATGTTTTTGTTGTTGTTGTTTCTTTCCTTGAGCAATTACGCGTTTTAAAATGGAATATTGAAACAAATGCGCAAATATTTCCGCTTTCAATCGATATATGGTTTGTGTTCGTATATAGTGTACATGCAGGCAATATAAAAAAAACCTCTCCATTCAACGATTATAAAGAGAACGGTAATAAGTATGGTATGTTTTTGCATGTTAGTTGCATAATGTTGAACACGTGAATTCGAACACATTAAAAGGTGCATAGAGTGACATTCTTATATAATAATAAATCATGTATGATTCAGAAGACACACTTAAATTCAGTCTCATTACGCCGTTTCCTTGGCTTAAGCATTCCGATCCACTCAAATAATGCCGTTATTTTGGCTTGTTTCTGGCTAACCGGGCTTCCTGGTGCCAGCAGAGAGTCAACAAGACATGCGAAGAGATCGGCTGCACTTTTTTAACTGCTCATTTATTCCGAAAATATTTATGTTGTATTTTTCTTCAAAACAACTAACACATATCAGATTATTGCGAATGACCATTCTTGTATGACTTATTTGAACGGAAATGTAAATGGCATGACCCAACAGTCGATAATGTTAAATTTTTGCTGCGTTTGTTTCACTTAGCCATATTAAATGATCTTGAAATTAATTCTGAATGCGATTAAATATTGTATGTGTATCGTATTCTAAGATTAAAAAAATAAAAAAATTAAATGTATAGTTTTTCTAGAAAACTGAAAAAACTTCTTTAAGTAATTTACAAAACATAAACGTGAGATATTGTATTCATTGTTTTAAAACCCGCATACTTCAATGCTGTTAATAAGTCATCTTCATATGATAGATTATTGTCTTGTATTATGTGTGTTATCAAACAGATCTAGGTCTACACTGAAGAATTTGTAAAAAAAATCACACCTTATTGTATTGTTTGACTAACAATGAAATGCTATAGACACTGTTTGGTGCAAGCGATAACTACATGTTTAAATAATAACATATCATGTAGCTTTTTTTGAGAATCAGGAAGATATCTTTTGTATGTAAATAGGTTTGTTGAACTTAACTATGGGTGCAAAATGCTCAACAAAAACAATAATAATTATACTGTAAATTGGTTACAAAAAACATACTTTAAACGAATTCAATAGAGGTCATTCAAATTGGTTCTCGAATGCCAAGAACATGTTACACAATTTTGGAGTTTGATAATCGGCCCGCAGAGTGAATAATCGCCCTCAGGCCTACGGCCGATTATCACTTCTGGCCCTCAAGCAACGATGGTATTAACGTCTTTCATACGTAATCCCCGTTAACTGTACTATTTATTACAGAACCAGCTTTCCGTACTTTAATTTTAAATCAATTGAACACTCAATTAATGACGTAGCTATCTCATGTGACGTAATTTCTGTAACGAAACACAGTTTTAGCTAGACTCTCTGGATTCTAGGGACTACAGTTCCGTCGTCAAGGATTTATATTTAACAGTTAAATATTTTTAAGCATCGACCGAATCCAAAACTTATTTTGGATAGCTTGTTTGTCATGCATTATTAGGAATCAATTTTGTGTAATCGCTCCGACAAGTCATTCGAATTCGTATGATAAATCGTGTTTTTGGAAAGTGGTTAGCATTCGATACAATCGTTTAAAAAAAGTGTGATTTAAAATATTAAATAACGGATGGAATAACATAAAAGGACGGAATATTACATCGTTGTTATATTATTATTATTATAAACATCGGATTTAAGTTGTCGATGTGTTTCTTTTGAGGATAATACACGGCTGAGCCGGGCTGGGCAGTGATAATCGGCCCGCAGGGAGCATAACGGCCCAAGGGTCGTTTGCGACCTGGGGCCGATTATCACTGCCCGGCCCGGCTCAGCCGTGTATTAACGTCTATAATATATATCTTACTTTTATACTAAATTATAGATGGGCTAAGGTTTTGAGTCATAAAATCATACTATTTTGGTCTTTCACTAAAATTTATGAAAAACCAGCGTTTGACGTATCTCATGTGACGTAATTTAAATGACGAAACTAGCTAGACGCTTTGGATTTAAGAACAACAACAAATCGGACTTGGAGTGTTTTTATTTAACAGTTAAATATTTTTTAAGCATTGAACGGTTAGTGTGTGTGTGTTTACGATGGATTATTAAAATATTTTGAGTGTGAATAACAGTGTTATGATATAAAACTGGAATGAAACTGGTGAGACTGCATTTTCGATTTTGTTAAAATGTCGAATAAACTTTAAAAGCGATGTTTTGTTGAATAATTGATGGATTAAATTTAAGAAAAGTGTAAGTAAATTGTTCTTTAACTTTTCGAATGAATTCGAAGTTGAATTAAAAGGGTAATTTCTTTGATGAATAAGTCGTTCCTTTGTCAGTCGATCAAAGAATGGCTATCCTCAAAGAATTGCCTGCTTACATCCAGTGCTTAAAAATGGAAGAGATGGATTGCGATGAAGAAATGTGTTCAGAATTTTAACTCGTCATGGAAGCAAATTAAACGAAAATAAACATGGTTATTACACAACTTCGGTGAGTAGAACAATAACCTACATGTTTTACTTTTTTATGGCTAAGACTGGATGTGGACGCCATTTTTTTTCCAGTTGAACGTCACGCGCACACATTCTGAGGGCCGAATATAAATAATCGGCCCTATGGCCGAATATTTATAATGACCCCGCAATTGTGATAATGGCGTGAATAACTGTACAAATTTGTTACTATATATAGTAAGGTATGTATTATTTAACTATAAATGTTTTGTTCGTCAGTTCGATGAATCCTGTTAAAGCTCAAATAGAGGCTGGCATATATCTAATGTATGGTTGTTACTGGTTGAGTCGTGGGTTCTGTTTGATTCGTGGGTATAGAAAGCGCATGAAATCTCGCGATAGAACGTTCGTACATGATGCAGTTCGTTACGGAAAATGTTTTGACACGGTCACCATTTTTTTCCGATCAAAAATGCGTCAAAAACAAGTAAATAGTGTAATTCATCATAACTTGATAGGTCCTTATGAAGTATTTCCTCATTTATGTATTGTTCATATAGTGTTTCATAGTAACACAAAATTTACCATGCTACATCGTCTGTTGACATTTTTTCACAAGAAATTCACCTGTCCTGCAAGGTCAGTTTAAAGGCTATTTATAATATGCAAATCTTGAAATTCTGGCAGCCAATCAGAACCCACGAATCAACCGGAAGCTTATTTTCATGATGGTAGTTTGACACTATCAACACAGTCGATTATTTTGATGTTTAAAGACGATAAACATTTGGAAAAAAGCATCAAATCTTAAAGAAGAAAGGTTAATAATTATTTTCATTATGATTCATGGTCATATATTTATAAAATATTTGTGATGTAACAACTTTATGAAAATTACCCACGACTCAACCAGACTATAGCATACAGAAGAGTTTCAATTCGATATTTGTATTATCCAAACTGTGTGCTACGTGTCGTTAACATTATGTTTTTATGTTCGATTCTTTCGTTGAGTTGTTGTTAATTGTATTGATCACCTTTGGCTGAGACTGAATGTGGAAGCCATTTCGTTATTACGTAACGGCCGTGACGTCATCGGGACCGATTATCGATTATCAACATTTGGCCCTGCAGGGGCACATGCATTCGAGTCAATTTTGTTACTATTTTTGGTAACATAAGTATTATTTGACAATTGTATGCGAGAGTGGTCAGATTCAATAAATAACAGCTATGTATTCGATATGTTATAAGTATTGGAAACCTCTCTGGAAAATTCATAATATTTAGACAAATTGTGTATACTTATGCGCTTATTGTTTTGTCTCAGCTTTCCTGTTTAGAATCCAAAATGGATACTGAAAAAAAAGCATATAATAGCCGTATATTTTATATTAACCTAAATATATAGTTTCACAAGTTATTAGTTGTGTGTGGCAAGTCAGAAATGTCTGATATATATTAATGTCTCAAAGAAGCTTTTTTGATAAGATAAACGATCCTTAATAATACTGTTTAAAATAAGTTCAATTCTGCTTGTTGTTATGTTAATGTAACACATCGGTAATTTATCATTTTTAATAAACATCATTGCCGCTAGAACTAACTTGATCTTGACATCAATTGTGTTAGCTCTAATGCGTATTTGAATCATTAAATGACTATTGTTTGTTATAGCACGTTATGTTTTTATACTTATTTATCTTGTAGACAATAATGTGCATATTAAAAGTAACATAAATACTCATACTCAACGAATAATTCGGGAAATATTTCGTTGAATCAAGTTAACCCATACACAATCATTGTTCTTTATAGCAATAGCCAAAATTGTAACGCAAGATGTGGTATGGTAATACAGACTTAACGAGATACAAAATGCTCGTTTTTATTTTTTTTAGCGCAACATGTTCTATTTTAAATCATTCAACAAACAATTTTCGGCAAATAATAGACGCAAAGTGATCTAAGGTCCATACAATTTATATAGCTTCACAACATGTACAAATTGCTACTCAATATAGGCAGGTAGAGTAAGGGAAATGTGCGATTGAAATAATCTTATAGTGTAATTACTTTTTATGTGCCATTTATTCCAACTCAGATTTTGTTCAAGTTTTGTTTAACGGTATTCTGACGAAATGTTATGTTTGATATTCAATAATGTATTCAAATTAATGCATTCGACGTTTGTCCAGCATCCATCGAATGACGACCCGTGTGTCGTCAAATATTACGATTTGTTAATATTTAAAAATGATACCTAATTACGGAATAGCTAAAACGAGTGCACATTTTTTTTACTGTTATTCATGTATACCATACAAGAATCTGCACTACATACATCTAAAGTATGTCCTTTGTGGTTTTGTAATGTTGGCAATCAAACAGGAAATATGAACCACCTTGTTCATTCAAATAAGGTCACTAAAACCGCACCTAAGAGAATCATCAACGGATTGTAGTCAGGTTATTTGTTTTGTAGTTGTCATATATATGGTAAGACAGAAATCTTACACAAATAAGGTGGCCCTCGCAAAGCAATATACACTTGTAAATACTACACTTGGAGACTTGTCTAACGCAACACTTCCTAACATATATTGTAGATCTGTTCATGCTATCAGAGAAGAAAGGGTCAAAATTTATGGTCAAATATGCAATAAAACGTAAATAGCAGAATGATATAACACAGTGCATTACAAATGCTGAAGTTTATCAAACAGTGAATAAAGAGTGGCGATCTTTGGCTTATAATTGGAAAAAAATAAGGTTAAAGTAATCTAGTCCTCATCATTATTTAACAACAGTGATTAGTGTGTAATATGATTTACATGTGAAATAATGTGCTTTTGTAAATTTGATTACCCCATATTTAAACGTGTTTTAATATAAACAACTGTTCAAATACACGTGTTTGCTTGTAATATGCAGTTTTATAGTATGTATTTGATGTACTAATGGAATGGTGGCCGGGTAATATTTTACATCTTAATTTAGATTGAACAATCGGTCATTCAAAATCACAACGAAAATCATTGCCCCAATCAGAAAGTATTATATATACTTTATATATATATATATATATATATATATATATATATATATATATATATATATATATATATATATATATATATATATATATATATATATATATATATATATAAAATCACAACGAAAATCATTGCCCCAATCAGAAAGTATTATATATATTATATATAAACAAAAACGCTGTATTATTTTTTCCCGAAGCTTTCGACCTCGAAGCTTTCGACGGTCTCCATCAGCGGCCATTTTTTACTATATATACATCACTGAAAATCCGGTTGAAATCGGTTGAAAACAAACAATATAGCGATTTTTATATTGGGTTCGAGTACGGTAAAGTACGAAAACGACATGATAAATAGTCATGATTCGACACGTTAATTCAAACCTAAAAAATAAAATTTCGGATACGGGCGAATTTAGCGGAGAGAAGGTAAGAACAAATGTAATTACATCTGTTACAGACGGAAACTGAGTTGCAACGCTAAATCTGCGTATTTATCTTCCATTTGCTAATAATGTTAAGCAAGGCTTAATATAGATATATTTTGCATAAATCGCGACGCTGCAATGATTTTCGCCTATTGCATGTATTTATGATCATTGATATATTATTTTATCGATTAAACCCGATTTTGACCAGGTTTTCGATGTCAACCTTGATAAAAATATATTTCAATGAATTTATATAAAGTTTATTTCTCGCTATAGGATTTATATGCAAAATAACGATCTATTCCGCGCACGGGGACTTTAAGCAAAAGTTAAGCGGCTGATTTGAAGAACTTTATAAAATTCCTTTATATATATAATATATATATATATTGGCGAACGGGGACTTTAAACTAATGAAATCGTTGATTATAACCATAATTGTACGAATATATCAAGAGAAGCGTTGCGGTGTATTAAACAAAACCGCTTTATGAACAACGTTTAAAATGGAAGTGTATTTTAACTTATATTTATTTTATTCTTAATTCTCATTGTTATAAACAGCATGTATACGCTTTCAGCATTTTGAATTTGTATGTTGATGCATTAAATTTTAAACACATTCTACAAATTGAACAAATTTAACATTCTGATACTGGCATTATCTGACTAATCACACTCGTATGATTACTTATTAACTGCAAACGTATAATTGATATAACTTGCCAACAGGTAGGATGTACAAACGTCCAGACAATTGATCTGACCTGTAATTACCTTAAACCGCACTAAAGCCTTTCATTATTTTTTTCCTAATATTGGTGAACGAAAATAATAACCAGGCAGATCACAAAATGATAAAAGATATGGAAAACGTTATTGCTTAATTTGCATTTATGCTTATTTATTAAGTTTGAAGAAAAACCCGATTGATACTGTTTTACTATATTCAAGCAGTAAAACGCTTTGTGATTAAAACGGCATATGTAATTTATGAGCCAGCGAGACATAATAAACGTGTAAAGATTGGTGATTAAACCAAAATTACAAGTTACAAAACCTTGTTTATCTTCATTGTAAAGTTCTCGTTATAATTAAGCTCTCGATTTTCGAACGATACTTCACTCTCGGCAAATATACAGTTACAAAGCTCAGTATCGTTTAAATTGCATTTGAGACGTTTGCTTAACATATAATATTTACATGTACTCAACGATCGAATATTAAAAATGATGTCTGATAACAGGGACTTTATATCAAACGAGTCAGTTCTCGTAGGTTTCCTTTGCCAGGTATTGACATAACACATACTGTTTTCTTTCGTTTCATTTAAAACAAATATATAAAGAAATTGAAGACAACTTCATTCATGCTTAAATCTTCGTTGAAACACACATTAAATCAAATATGATATGCGTACTGATAGAAGTATGTCATGTAGTGATAAAGAAATATGAACAATTGCATTCGACTTCTGACTTTGAAAGCTGATTTTGCCGCCCAAACGTCAAAGTCGTTGTAAAATTCAAAAGATACATAATAACCTATCAAAAAGAGCAGACTTAAACAGATCTATGGTATATATATGCCGTTTTAAAAATGGGTTGAACATAAAACAATTGATTGCATTTGTTATGACGTGCAGGTAAGTCAAATTTAATCGTGGTTTAAGTTCGTCTAACAAATAAATTCCCCATTGGGCCCCATTTAGATTTAAGAGCTATTTTTCAAATACCGCATATTAATACTGTGAGTGGTTTTGATATTGGTGATCATCGCTACTGATATCAGAAAGTATGCTCTTTATGAAAGAATCTTCCGCTTATCACAGAATCTTAAGATATAAATTTATCTGTCTTTCATTTTTATTAGTGTGAGCGTTAACAGACCATATTTTGCAAATCAGTATGTGCTTAGAAGCCTTAGGTACGGTATGGAAAGACATCCACTGCCTGTTTCATCAGACGACAAATGCCATTCTCCTAGCAGAGTTGTCGTTCGTGCCTCAACATAAATGTGAATGTGATGAACCGCTGTGTATTGGTACACTGCAGAGGGTTTATATGACTACTAGTGTTTAACAGCTCGTAAAATGAGATTGGCCAGTCTGGTGTTTATCATTGAAATCTGTACATATTGGCTGCTTTCAGGGGAAACCGGGCTTAATGCATGTCAGATAAGATAAGCCTGTGCATACTGATTAGCCTGATCAATGCGCACAAGAAAACAGGGCTTAATGCATGTCAGATAAGATAAGCCTGTGCATACTGATTAGAGTGTGCAACGCGCACAATCTAATCAAGGACGACATTTTACAACAGCGAACACCTACTGTGCCTTCAGCGCTTTGATATTCGAATACGTTCAGGGACGTAACAAAGACTTTACCGAACAGCTGTTATGTATTTTACATTGTACGCTTGCAAAATTAATACTACAAAAGTGTGGGTGTAGCATAGATTTCCAACAATTCAGCAAAACATAAACAAAAGATGAGGGTCGATTGCAAAAGCCTGGTTATCTGTTTAACACTTCTTTTTTAGACACAACTACAGTTTCACATGTGTCAAGGTAATAAAACACTAAACGAAAACAGAAACAAATATGCGTTATTTTGCGATTATAATTTTATGCAAAATATTGCAATAATTTATGTCATACATGTAGTAACGTCGTCAAACTGAAAAAAAAATAACTCAAGCGCACTGTTTCTTATAAGCGGACCGAAGAAGTGCCGCTTTGAGACGATACATATTTCTTAAACAAATGCATCCTCTTTAATAAATAGTTTAATTATAATGAACGAAAGAAATGCACTATTAACGAAGCAGCACATGTTATCATAAAAATTGTAATTCCTTAAATATTCCAGGGAAAAAACACTGCTGCTCGGAATGGCTGTACGGTTAGCACAGGGCTTGGTACACAGAGCAGTTTTTCAGTAACCATATGTATCCGTTATTTTGTCATATCAAAGCGAGTGATTATTCTTCGATGATTGCATCATTAAATCTGGTCATCAGGAAGATGCTGGTATGATGTAATTAATAAGGTTGAAGATGATGGTGACTGCATGCAATTTAATTTATTTTTGTAACGGCGTAAAGAAAGGCTTTACATTTGCATTGTGTTTTCTTCAAGGAAGCGCCTTTTCTTTCATGAGTAGTTTATGAAAAAACACTAGATTGGGACACCTGGACTCGCGGAAAATTATATCCTCATTAGTTTTTCAAATAGATGTAATGTGACCCGCTTATGTTTACATGTAAACGATGTCTGGAATTCCGATGTGACCGCAATGTCATAGGAACGCACACAGTTCAAAGTCAAGAAACGTTTTATGTTGAGCAAGTTCTACCATCGACTTTTCTACAGCGGATGTAAATCCTAAATTGTGCACAATGTTACTTGTGTAAATGAAAACGCATCCATTAAGTATCATTTTACATTCCATTCTATTCGTTTATTGGATCTAGTAATGTCATCTCGGCAACACCTGTGTCAATTTTATTTTTCAAAGTATACTTTACCAAGATCACATATATACGTTATACAATTAAATTGACATTCGCAAATAAGAGTTTACTGTAATATATGATTTGTATTTGTGTTTTGTATTCCCTGAACGCACCATAGTGATCATCATCGTAATCTCGCAGCAAGTTTCAAACTGAGGTTAATAAAGAGTGTACCAACCACAACACTCTTACCCTTCTGGTAGATCTCGACCAAGTTCGCACACGCGCTTCTAGAATTGCGAGATACCGGTAATGGTGCTGGTAGATGAAGTGGAGTCAGTTGTTGTAGAGGGCAATGTTGTCGTTGCTATCGTTGTCTTTTTTGATACAACTACACTTCAACACCGTTATTTCGAACACCGATAATCCGAAGTCACCGGTATTTCGAAGTATGTTTCGGATCCCGATTTTGGTTCTTCTTTGTTTAATGTCAAATTTCATTGTTAATCCGAACTTCGTTAAACCGAAGAAATCGTTATTTCGAAGTGATTCAGTGGTCCCAGCACTATAATTCGCAACTCATTATCAATCTTTAAACCGAAGTCAAAACTGCAAAATACTGAGCGTATTTTCACACCTTGTCGTGGCACGTCAAAAGCCGATAATTACACCTTTGTCGTCTGTGCGAAAGCTGGTGTTCAGAGAGACATCGCGTATTAGTTAAAAAAAGTTAATTCATTTCCGAAAATGTATTCATATGTTTGTATGTCTGATAATTTGTGCTATTCGTTATATTTTATATGTTCTGTAATTAGACAAAAATAAAAACAAGAAAAAGATTCTTTTTATTCCTCCGTTTGTTACAAGTGGAAATCTATTGCTATGCGACTTCCACAACGTTTTATTTTTACAGAATCAAAGAAGTCTTCTGTCAAATGTTTATTTCGAATTATCGTTAATCCGAAGTTTTTTTTAACGGTCCCGACGACTTCGAAATAACGGTGTTGAAGTGTACACATGTCAATCAAAATGAAAACCGAGCATAAATTTATATTATACAAAATGTATTGTTATTCTCCTTGGGGTCGACACCCTTGAGACTATCGTATCAACACGAAATTCATACATGTGTTCCAAACACCAACCATTCACACGCGTCTCCCCTTCGTTGTCGTAATGCGCAAGTTTTCCGTTCTTCTCATCTTGGCATACGAACCAGGCAGCGCTGTAGCCGCCTGAAACCATGGAAATGTCAAATGCAGGAAAGCTACTCTAAAGACGTCTTTCGTACTAACATACATATGTATCATGTTCTTAAAAAACATATTTAATTTTCGATTGCAAATCTCATTCACTGCCGTTTTTTCAGCTTTCAATATTTTATTTTGGCTTAGATCATGTGGTGTGTTTTAAATACAGTACATAATGGTTCAGGATTAAGTTGCATTTACATGAGGTGACTTCTGTACCACCGTTTTGGGCATGTATTATGTTTGTAATAAAAATGTAATCAGAATAAAATATTCGTGGAATACACATATCAAATTGTTTGAAAATAAATAACATTCAATGCGATGTGTTCTGTAAGCTTCTTGTTCTGGTGACACACGTATGACAAAAAACTGCGCAAATAATACATTAACGGAAATTGCCATAATATGGACTTATGGACCTGTTCCACTTTTGTATTGAAATTATTCAAAATACATTCGGCCTATAGACATTTTTTTCCTTTACATATAACACCTATTTTGTAGACATCTCTACTTGATTTTCATTTAACCGATTATGTAAGACTAGTTACTGCCGGTATGGTTTTATATAACACATATATTGATTTGCATACTTGATCATTGAGTAAAAAAATCACTATTGAAGTCGATACATATGACGACTAACAATATCGATAATAGTGTACACTGTACATACTTCAAATGCTGATCTAATTTACAAATGGTGCGTTTTGTGGTGTGTTATAGACTTATATAAATATAAGAATATAAATAATAACAGCATATTTAAATAACCAAACTTTGCTGAATTTTATTTTCCGGTAAACAAAAATAAGTTAAATACAATGCGACTGACTCAAAATTGTGTTTGATTTCAAATTGGTTATCCCTGGTTATCCCTGTAGACAGCAGTTAGTTAAAATGCAACTGGGCCGTGGTATATTGTAAATTATTCATTTACTTTAAAAATACAGTTTGGATTTCACTTAGTTATCCGTGTGTTCAGACAGACATTTCAAATACAACTGGACCGTGATGTTACGTGTATATATTTTGACATTATGTACAACGTCAAAAAGGTAGGGTGTCAAACTTGGTTTAAATTATTTATTTCGAAACAATAACACTATGACATTGGTGTGTTTTGTTTTCAAAGATACCGGTATTACCATTTTTCGTTTAGAGTGTGGTCCATTTAATCACCTTTTCGGTTCGCAAAGCTGATTCATACGGATCCTACACGTATCGTTTACCATGAGTGTTAAACATTTCTTTGATTCATTACGCATGCTTAATGCAGTATTGATCCCGAATTTACAACATTGTGCACGTCGTGGGTTTTCGTCTACGTTTTATTATTAATATTTAGTGAAGTCTTTGGTTATAAGTAAACAAGGAAAGGACACCCAGAAGCTATAACGTGTTATATGTTGATATACAGCACAATTGTTGTTTTCATTTGCACTCCCTCTGGAGTAACTGGGTATCATTTTAGAATCTACTAGATTTATTCTCATTAAAAACGAAACAATGTAGTTTTATTCTTGTTGTGTTCGGAGTCGCACTGTACAAGTTTGTGACCTATTATCAAGTTTTATTTAAATAAATGCGTTCTAAACAATTATGAAAAAACTACGCGTGAATTTATAACAAAGAGATTTTTTTAAAACATCAGCAAAAATGTAGACTATTACACCGTTGATATTGTTCATAGTTTAAAATAACACAAATGGACCACGTGATGCGAAAATGAGTTTTCTGCAATTTTCGGCCAGCGTAGCTTCAGACCAGCCCGCGTAGTCTGATCGGGGCGTATACATAATTGAGTCGTGTTCTAAGAAAACTGGGCATAACGCATGTGCGTAAAGTGTCGTCCCAGATTAGCCTGTGCAACCCGCATAGGCTAATCAGGGACGACACTTTCCGCTTTTATGACATTTTTTGTTTAAATGAATTCTCTTCTTAGCAAAAATCCAACTTAGGCGGAAAGTGTCGTCCCTGATTAGCCGGTGCGGACTGCACAGGCTAATCTGGGACGACACTTTAAGCACATGCATTCAGACCAGTTTTCTCATAACGCAACTCATATGTCGTCAATCTAAAATCATTTGCAACATACTCGATAACTCAATTATGTACGTTGACAAAAGCATATCCACTAGTGAAGTGGATGAGTTTTAAATTCAAACTTTTGAAAACTATGTTAGCCTTTCGTTTGATCGTTAATTTTCCTGTGTACTTAGATCTTTTATGTAAAATCATTTTTGTATTGCATTGCAACTTTAAATAAAATGTAAGTGTGTTTGACATGTCATTAAACTTATGTATATAAAAGGGTATTCAAAAATGAATCCATATTATATTTCTCCTTGAATTTATTAGTCTAAAACATTTCCGCAACCAACATTTTCGTAAAAATAACTGTCTTTTCCGTGTATTTATTTCTATTCGATATTATTTGGGATCCCGTGTTGGTTATTTGTGTCCAAAAATTTCTATCTTAAAATGCTAAACATGGTATAAATGTTCCGTAGAATAAAATATATTCTATGTTTATAATAATGCATTTTTTATTTAAATGAACATTTCCTTATCGAAGGTTCGCTTTTTTAGTTTCAAGCCTCCGGGAGCCTGTTCCGTTAGCTTCCATGTAACAAATTAGGATTCCTAATGTGATTCATATATTCACTGGCATAAGGACGTCCTACCTAATGTTGATTGCAAAGACACACAGCAAATGTAGCACAATATTTAGCTGAAGAATTTTATTGAATATTAAACTTTCATTCTTTAATTCTTTATTCTTCAATATTAATTCATTCAAAAATTATCATTTTTGTACTAAGTAACAGACGAGGTGGCCGAGTGGTTAAGGCGATGGACTGCTAATCCATTGGGGTCTCCCCGCGTGGGTTCGAATCCCATCCTCGTCGATATAGTTTTATTCAAAATTACATAAGGCTTTAGAACTGTATATGGCATGTTGGTATTCCGTTATTTCCGTGCATATTTCCTGGTAATATGATATTATGCATCCAAACTCAAAGTTTACTGAACGATTTAGGATTCTCAGACATTCATAGCTGCCAATGTCCCCGATTTCGGAACCACTTATCTTCGAATTTTACTCATTTGGTTGATTACATCGTATATGAATTTATGGTAGTTTTTTAGACGTACCAAGTGGAATAATACTGATATAATTACTCATGTTGTGTAATTCCCGTTTAAAAATCAGAAATATATTTATCTCCAGCTATTAATTATCTTTAAAAATAATTATAAATAAAACGGCAGATAAAAAAGCTATACAATGATCGTTCCTATGACGTATCAATGATTGAAAAAAAGAAGAAAAATGAATAAGGTTAAAAAATGAATAAAGTTCAAGCTATAGTTGGAGGGGGACCCCTGTTTGCCACAAATAAATATACCATACTATTGTTGCAGTCGAAAATTTAATATGTTGCTTGAATTAATGAAACGTGTCTTATTTGATACACACCTATCATAAACTGCTAACAGATCTGAATAAAATGTGGCACAGCATTTTATTATCATTAAAATTTTGTTGAATCATTCCGCTATAAATCGCAACTGGACATAGTTCAGCCCTTTGAGTTATACATAATAGTAGTTTAGTATGCAACATTTCACTGTGAGTTGCATATATGAAAGCTACTGTTGCTATCGGTTTAATCATATAATAATTCAAGTCAACTTTAAAGGTAAATTTTCACTAGTCTATTTACCTTGTGCTCACCTTTGCTCTTCTATGTTTTATCTCCTATGTTGTCCAAATAGGTAATGTTCGTTGGGTGATTCAAATAATTATTAATTTAATAATGCCCAAAATGTTCGTTACGTAAGAGTCACGACAAAAGCTCATATCATGGAATCATGGGAAACACCATGGGCTCCCTTACCATTTACACCGGCTATAACTTTGGTCTGCCATTATGGTCCAGTGAAGCCACAAAATTACAGCCGCGGTGGGAGGTAAGGGAATAAGTTACGGGTTACTAGCAAAACGATTGAAATGATGTCCGAAACCTAGCTTTTCACATAAAATGACCTTTAACATAACGCCAGCAGACCCGATTGAATACACTTCATTTATTCCAATAAGGTAAATAACAAATACAATAATAAAACAGGGGAAGTCTACACTGTGTATCAGCAACCTGCTGTGATGATCCCTATCTTGTCAGCTCAATACACAGGCACCTGGCTACCGTACTGCAAAAAAGGGTTAACTGCCAAAATAACTGATTTCATTTATTGCTAAATTGTTGTGTACATTTAAAATTAACAACGAGAATGGATCAATATCACCGTTGCACATTTTTATTAATTTCACAGTAATCTGTTCTTTAAATAGTGATAGCCTAATTAAGGACGGCGCTAATAAAGAATAAAGTGTGAAGGTGGATAATACGAAATAAGATTCATTTTCGCATGACACTGGCAGTATAGAATGTAGTCTTATATAAATAATACACATTTAAGACATGGATAAAAGATAAATAAGACACATTTGAATCTCTCATTTCTTAAAAAAAATAAGCACAAATAAATAAGATACATTAAAGAAAGAAAAAAAAAGATACATTTGCATATTTCATTTCTTAGAAAAAAGCTTGTGAATCTGAAGCAATACATTTATTACTGACACATTATTCTAAAAGTCGACAGACAACATAAGTTCAAAGAGGGAACCACACTTGAATAAGATCCATTTTCGCATGATACTGGTTGTATAGCAAGTAGTCACATATTAATTCTAGCTCGCATTAGTTGCGATAATTTTGTTAAGTGCGCGTGCCATTGAACGTTGAGTTAAGCGAGAGGTGCGAATTAAATTACGCACAATTAAAATCTGATACTATTCTGCCAGCTTGAATTGTGCTAACGTCATTAACTCAATAGTAACCACAAATTTACCAAGTGTATTGGAACCTTATAGGAATAATTCATGCGTGTCTGAATTAATCAGTTTTTAAGTCTGCCATACTTCAGGTCATCAAAATGTAAGGTATGTATTTTCTTGCATTTTTAATATGTTCTTTAGGTAAAATTCTACCAGAGGGTTTATTCCCGTGACGAGTACGATTTTTAATTCAAAAATGATCGGGAGTGTAATAAAACAAAATTACTGTGCACGGAGGATGATCTTTGACACTGTTACGCACCAAATATTTTTGTATTCACGAAGGTAAAGGATACATGTGAAGGTAACTAACAGAAGGCTAAACGGTGATGCGGTATTTTTCACTAGATCTATACTCTGCAGCGAGTCAGTGACATAGAATACCGCTGCCTATATGTTAAGGATTAATTGAAGGCAACGATATTGAAATAATAAAAAGAACACATCATTCTACAGTCAGTTCATCAGTTTGCCAGTACAATCTACGGCATATGCCAGTGCGTGTGCAAAATAGTAATACATTAATTAAGAAAATGATACATGTACATGACTTCTTCTTCGTCACTTATATTTGAAGAAGATAACGTTCAAAGAGGCATCTTTATCAATATTATCTATAACCCGTGGTATTAAATGACTTCTTTAAAAAAAATCCTAAATTCTTTTGTTTTTTAAATTGCATTTCTTTCATTTTAAGAAATTGATTTTTATTAAAATTACGCTTAGATTGTCTGCACTGATAGATCTACGAATAATCTTTTTTTGCTATAAGCATCGCATGTCTACTATAACTAACTTAATTAATCTTTGCATTGGCATAGGTCATGGCATAAGCGATTAACTCCTGTATCCGTTTTAACACTTTAATTATTATCTCATTTAACGTTATAGCTTTCAGCGTTTATTACATGAACAACTTTATTTGTATTCGTTTTTAAATCAAATCTTAGTGGTGCGTTATTTGAAAATTCGCTAAAATCTTGATAAAAATCTGCCTAACAAATAATTAACCACGCTTTCGCCCTAACATATTTCGTCAAACATGTGAATTTACCAACAGTCGCTTCGCTCCCTATTCGACCGTTACATATTCGTAAATCACGAGCTATGCATAACTTCAGAAAACTGTCGCCAAAAGCGTTAGTTCGATTATCATTAGATGCCCGACGAATGTAAAAATCAGTTTCTCATCTGATTGAGAAACAGATCGATCATCGTACAAAGTCCGATTTCAAGGCGTTTTAATCACACAAATACGCTACATTCCCATAATAAAAGAAAATAATGTCAATCTCTAGCAGTGAGTCGTTTAAGTAACGATGTTCAAAAAAGGAAAATATACACCGCACATTTTTTTTTACATGAATCAATCGCCCGACATTTATCAGCTCATATTGTTCACCTACCGAATAAAACAGTGGGAGTCTACGTTGTGTATTAGCAACCTGCTGTGATGATCTCTATCCTATCAGCTCAATACATCGGCAACTAAAATTGTATTGGAAAAATAGGATTACAGCCCGAATGACTGCTTTATTAGCTCACCTGAGCGATAGCTCGGGGTGAGCTATTGTGATCACTCAGCGTCCGGCGTCCGTCCGTCTGTCTGTAAACAATTTGTAAACATCTTCTTCTACTAAACCATTGAGCCAATTTCAACTAAATTTCATGTGGAGCATCCCTAGGTCATGGGACAAAAGAATTGTTAAAAAAAAATTTGATCGCATAACCAAGATGGCCGCCATGACCATATATGGTAAAAACCTTAAAAAATCTTCTTGTCAGAAACCGCTCATCAGATTTTCAAAAAATTTCACAAGGATGACCTTTGAAGGCTCCCCTGAAAAAGTTGTTCAAAGAAATTTGATTCGTCAAAAAACATGGCCGCAGGAGCTCGTTGAACTTTGCATGTTTATTCGTTTTTGCCTATTTTGTGAAAACTTACAAAAATCTTCCACATTTTTTGTCCGATCCTTTCCAAATTTGCACAGTGTCTTTATATCAATGAGGACACGAACCCTACAAAAAATGAGCATTATTGGTCCATGAAGTACAGAATTACCTCCCCTTGAATTGAGAAAATGGTGTTTATGCAATAAAGTCCAAATTTTTCATCCAATTCTTTCCAAACTTGTAAGGATTTAGCATGGTTCAAACAAGAGAAACAACTACGGTTTATGCATGTTCTTTTTATTACAGATTTGCCTCCCTTTAATTCATTCAAAATCTCATTTTACAGCAGAGATTCCAAATCTGACCTGTAAATGAGCCCCATATTTACTGCCAGTGCTAGGTTACCTTTTCCCATTTGATCATTCTTAAGTATTGGTCTTGTAATGCTGCTACTGCTTCTGCTACTGCTACTACTACTACTACTACGACTACTACTACTACTACTACTACTACTACTACTACTACTACTACTACTACTACTACTACGACTACTACTACTACTACTACTACTACTACGACTACTTCTCCTCCTACTACTACTACTATTACTTCTACTACTACTACCACTACTACTACTACTACTACTACTACTACTACTACTACTACTACTACTACTACTACTACTTCTACTACTACTACTAGTACTACTACTACTAGTACTACTACTACTACGACCACCACCACCACCACCACCACCACCACCACCACCACCACCACCACCACCACCACCACCACCACCACCACCACCACTACCACTACACGACGACTACTACGACTACTACTACTACGACTACGACGACGACTACCACTACGACTACTACGACGACTACGACTACTACGACGACTACTACGACTACGACTACTACTACTACTACGACTACTACTACTACTACTACTACTACTACTACTACTACTAGACTACTACTACTACTACTACTACTACTACTACTACTACTACTACTACTACTACTACTACTACTACTACTACTACTACTACTACTACTACTACTACTACTACTACTACTACTACTACTACTACTACTACAACACCACCACCACCACCACCACCACCACCACCACCACCACCATTCACAGTGACAAAAAACGTATTCACACAATGGCTGCTACTACAACTTATAGCCCATATAGGGGGGCATGCATGTTTTACAAACAGCCCTTGTTTCTATGGGATTTTAACCACAACTGTTCATGTTTATCTCCGACACATATTTTTAGGTCACCTGTCATGAAGTGATACGGTGAGCTTATGTGATCGTGTGATGTCCGGCGTCCGTTGTGCGTACCTGCGTGTGTCCGTGCGTCCGTCCGTCAACAATTTGTTTGTGTAGACAGTAGAGGTCACAGTTTGCACCCAATCTTGATGAAATTTGGTCAAAATGTTTATCTTGATGAAATCCGGTTTGGGATTGTATTTGGGTCATCTGGGGTCAAAAACAAGGTCACTAGGTCAAATAATAGAACAACCTTCTGTAGACAAGAGAGGTCACAGTTTTCATCCAATCTTTATGAAATTTGGTCAGAATGTTTATCTTGATGAAATCTGGGTTGGGATTTTATTTGGGTCATCTGGGGTCAAAAACTAGGTCACTAGGTCAAATAATAGAAAAACCTTGTGTAGACATTAGAGATCACAGTTTTCATCCAACCTTTATGAAATTTGGTCAGAATTCTTGATGAAATCTGGGTGGGATTGTATTTGAGTCATCTAGGGTAAAAATCTAGGTCAAATAAATAGAAAAACCTTGTGTTGACAATAGAGGTCACAGTTTTCATCCAATATTTATGAACTGTGGTCAGAATGTTTATCTTGATGAAATCTGGATTGGGATTGTATTTGGGTCATCTAGAGTCAGGAACTAGGTCACTAGGTCAAATCATAGAAAAACATTGTGTAGATAATAGAGGTCATAGTTTTCATCTGATCTTAATGAGTCAGGTGAGCGATTCAGGGCCATCATGGCCCTCTTGTTGCTATATTGTTGTGTCCATTTATAATTAGCAACCTTAAACAGAATAATGTTTATTCAGGAATAGTAATAGATTTGTTTCGACCATCACCGTGACTACATAACAAAACTAGCCTACAAAACTAATCTATAAAATTATTAAAATTAGTATTTGCATAGGATTCAATAACAAGATTACAATCGGGAATCCTCGGACAATTCATTGTCCGAAGCGTTCAGATTGAACAAGATTAATAACCTTAAAAATAATAATCGATTTTAAGGCAAAAATACCTTCAATCAAATATAAAATAAAAATACATTAATTAAAGCTAAACGTTGCGATTTATACTGCACCAGTCATACCAGTTTTTCCTCAGTTATTTACAACTCCTCGAGATCAAAATCTAACAAATTGTTCAAACATTCAATTAATAGAGAGCAATATCTGGCTGTCATCATCGAACCTAAATTTGGTTGCAATGGAAGTCAAAATTGATATGTAATGTTTTGTTTTTCAACTTCTTGCTCCAGAAAATGTTTTTTTATTTACTTTCTCCATGTACATTAGTTAGTCCGTTTTAGCGTTATGATTAACTCAACAATATTGGTGAATTGAGTGTTAAAGATTTTTATCAAAGTTGTAGCATTATGCACTTCATAAGGAAGACGAAATCTAGCAAAATAACGGACGTTTCGGCGGCTATTACGTCTGACTGCACTAAAATAATTACAATGCTATCAAGCAATTATCGTAAATTTATATTTGTTAAAACACACACGGCAACATAAAAAACGTCATTTCATAATATGTAAGCTAGATTCGCTTTCCGAAACGTCACATTTCGACGTTGAAACTTCTAAAACGCAGTAATGACCATTAAAAACCGCTTTAATAAATGTTAATACATGTAAATACATATTCTACGACAGTGTTATTTATTATCTTATTTGTTCTTACGTTACTGACGCAGTTATATATTTGCGTTACATTTTGTATAAGCGAATTGAAAATTTGTTTGTTTTAATCGATATCAATATTTGTAACACAATATAACTTTTATTTATGTTTAGTTGCTTAAACCGAACACGAAAGTAAAAAGATACTGTTTACGCATATTTTCGTTTTTTCGAGTATGAATCCTACACATATATCTTTATGAAAGCAAAATAAAGTTGTAAATGCGATTGCAAATAACCCACAGCCGGTATATTGCTTTTTGTATAATATCAGGTACTTCGTTACAAATGTGTGTCTTATGCCGTTGATAACTGAATTTGTCATACGTCCGCAATAATAATAGCGCCTAAAACATAAAAAATGTTTTATGTTTTTTTTAATACTTTATTTTTTTCATAAATTAAACGGGCAAGTATCTTTACGGTGTACAATTTCTGATATTCTATATTGGACATAACTTTTAATTTGTAAAATATGTAACATATCTTATTTACGCAACTGTTAAGTATGTCGGAGGTAAATTATCTTACCAAATGAATCCTTAATACTACCAGGAAGATGAGACATGGTGGCATCATCAATTGTGTTTAATGACCAGATTGTAATCTGCCACCCAGTGTGGTTTATGACACCATGTGGTTAGTTAAGTCTGGACAATATCTGATCAAAACGAGATAATCGGATTATGCAGAACAAAGGGGCAATTAAACACTGGAATGCAAAGGCATACACGATTTAAAGATTGATGCAAATAATCAAATGAAAAATATTGCATTTAATTTAATTAAATGCTTTTTTTAATGTGTCAATGTGTTAGTTTTCCCAGACAACCAAGACCATGTAATGACGGCCTTAGAATTTGGAAAGAAATTCATCCGTTGAATAATCGGTGCGCTCTTATATACCGGAAATATCCGGAAAACCCGGAAATCTTTAAGGTAAAACCCGGAACCGATATAAATGGTTATAACTTCATTATTATTCGTCCGATATTAATTATAATGGTACCGTTGTAAAGAAGATTCTCTACAGATTCTAACCATATCAAAATATTTTATGGCAGGGTCGTAGTCGGCTTGTAAATCGCGGACAAAGTTGGCCTGTTTTAACGGTTTTTTTTACACACGCAAATGCCGAAAAGAAAACCCGGAACCGATATAAATGGTTATAACTTCGTAATTATTCGTCCGATATTAATTATAATGGTAACGTTGTAAAGAAGATCTTCTACAGATTCTAACCATATCAAAATATTTTATGGCAGGGTCGTAGTCGGCCTGTAAATCGCGGACAAAGTCGGCCTGTTTTAACGTGTTTTTTTTTATCACGCAAATGCCGAAAAGAAAACCCGGAACCGATATAAATGGTTATAACTTCATTATTATTCGTCCGATATTAATTATAATGGTACCGTTGTAAAGAAGATCCTCTACAAATTCTAACCATATCAAAATATTTTATGGCAGGGTCGTAGTCGGCCTGTAAATCGCGGACAAAGTCGGCCTGTTTTAACGTTTTTTTACACACGCAAATGCCGAAAAGAAAACCCGGAACCGATATAAATGGTTATAACTTCATTATTATTCGTCCGATATTAATTATAATGGTACCGTTGTAAAGAAGATCCTCTACAGATTCTAACCATATCAAAATATTTTATGGCAGAGCCGTAGTCGGCCTGTAAATTGCGGACAAAGTTGGCCTGTTTTAACGTTTTTTTTACACACGCAAATGCCGAAAAGAAAATCCGGAACCGATATAAATGGTTATAACTTCAGAATTATTCGTCCGATATTAATTATAATGGTACCGTTGTAAAGAAGATCCTCTACAGATTCTAACCATATCAAAATATTTTATGGCAGGGTCGTAGTCGGCCTGTAAATCGCGGACAAAGTCGGCCTGTTGTAACTTTTTTTTTATCACGCAAATGCCGAAAAGAAAACCCGGAACCGATATAAATGGTTATAACTTCATAATTATTCGTACGATATTAATTATAATGGTACCGTTGTAAAGAAAATCCTCTACAGATTCTAACCATATCAAAATATTTTATGGCAGGGTCGTAGTCGGCCTGTAAATCGCGGACAAAGTCGGCCTGTTTTAACGTTTTTTTTTATCACGCAAATGCCGAAAAGAAAACCCGGAACCGATATAAATGGTTATAACTTCATTATTATTCGTCCGATATTAATTATAATGGTACCGTTGTAAAGAAGATCCTCTACAAATTCTAACCATATCAAAATATTTTATGGCAGGGTCGTAGTCGGCCTGTAAGTCGCGGACAAAGTCGGCCTGTTTTAACGGGTTTTTGTACACACGCAAATGCCGTAAAGAAAACCCGGAACCGATATAAATGGTTATAACTTCATTATTATTCGTCCGATATTAATTATAATGGTACCGTTGTAAAAAAGATCCTCTACAGATTCTAACCATATCAAAATATTTTATGGCAGGGTCGTAGTCGGCCTGTAAATCGCGGACAAATTCGGCCTGTTTTAACGGGTTTTTTTACACACGCAAATGCCGTAAAGAAAACCCGGAACCGATATAAATGGTTATAACTTCATTATTATTCGTCCGATATTAATTATAATGGTACCGTTGTAAAAAAGATCCTCTACAGATTCTAACCATATCAAAATATTTTATGGCAGGGTCGTAGTCGGCCTGTAAATCACGGACAAAGTCGGCCTGTTTTAACGTTTTTTTTTACACACGCAAATGCCGTAAAAAAAAACCCGGAACCGATATAAATGGTTATAAATGCATTATTATTCGTCCGATATTAATTATAATGGTACCGTTGTAAAGAAGATCCTCTACATTTTCTAACCATATGAAAATATTTTATGGCAGGATCGTAGTCGGCCTGTAAATCGCGGACAAAGTCGGCCTGTTTTAACGGGTTTTTTTTACACACGCAAATGCCGTAAAGAAAACCCGGAACCGATATAAATGGTTATAACTTCATAATTATTCGTCCGATATTAATTATAATGGTAACGTTGTAAAGAAGATCCTCTACAGTTTCTAATGATATATAAAATAGTTTATGGCAGGGTCAGAGTCGGCCTGTAAATCGCGGACAAAGTCGGCCTGTTTTAACGGGTTTTTTTTACACACGCAAATGCCGTAAAGAAGACCCTGAAAAGGAAAAAGGGGTTATAAAAACATTATTATTAATTCGCAATTAATTATAATGGTACCGTTGCAAAGAAGAACCTCCACAGTTTCTTACCATGTTAAAATATTTTATGGCACGGTCAGTGCCAACCTGTAAATCGCGGTCAAAATTGACCGAAAAATACCGTTTTGTTTTTGTACACAAAACAATGTCTTGAGGAAAACACGTAAAAGCTAAAAGGGGCTATAAAAGCATCCTTTTTCTAACCGACCATACATTTTTGGTACCGTTGTTATGGTTTTCTTCCACTGTTTCTAAATATGTAAAAAAATTGTGAGAAAGCATAATATGAAATAAGGCGATGCATCAAAGCGAGCTCAATTAATCTGTAATAGAAGAAACCACGGACTCTAGATGACAATATACAATATACGCACCGTGAAGAAACTAACACACAACTTATATACAGATAATATTTGAATTAAATCATTAAAGGCACTTCCTAGCAGAAGAACCTGGAGTTCGTAAAGACTGTTATTAAAAAGTAAGGAAATGAACTTTCAATTATTACTTTAATCAGCAATTCAGCAACAAACGGGCCATATTAAAGGGTTTCATGTGACCTAATGAACTGAACTGTTAGCCCAAAAACCCGCCCAAAACAGATTGTCATACTATCCGTTGCCAGCCTTGCAACCACAATTTACCTACGAAGGTCAGATCGGGATTCGAACCCGAAACCACCCATTAGCCATCTAAATAAGATATGATTCCGGCCTGGGTTGCTCTACCAATTAAGCTATTCTGACCGTTTGAAAAATATATGGGTAAACTGCAATTCTGTTGAATAGCATGATTAACTTGCTTAGAAAAACGTTTCCAAAGAATTACATGTACATTTCATTGAAATTGTTTTATGATTTAGAACGATATATTGTCAGTTCAAAAGGTCACACGAGGCAATGTTTGAAAAGCCCACAAAAGCTTCCGTTTGTAAAATGGTGATAATTTGCCGACTGTGTAGTTCATATAAACCCTTATTTTGCACAAATCTGGAAGAAACATATATGGATCGAAAACCAACTGCAGATAAGAGCAACAGAACAGTCCTTGTAACTAAGTAACTTTTTTGTTTTAAAATCGCACAAAAGCTGCTGTTTGTAAAATAGATAAAATCACCTTATGTCGGCACACATCTGAAGTATATATGATTCGAATACCAACTGTGGATAAGAGCAACTAAACAGTCCGGGGCAATTGCACTTTACCGGTACGCACTATAACCCAAGCCCTTATAATTAGTGTTAAGTTGCGTAAATTTCGGCATCCATGATGGCAGCGTACCGCTAAAGTGCAATATAGTCAACATAAATAAGGAGTTAAAGCGGGACTGCACGATTTGTGTCAAATATGTTAATCAGCAATTAAACAACAAACAGGCCATATAAAACGGTTTCATGTGACCGGACGAACTGATGAACTGAACGGTTAGCCCAAAACCCCGCCGAAAACAAATTGTCACACTATCCGTTTCCAGCCTTGCAACCACAAGTTTACCTACGAAGTTCAGATCGGGATTCGAACCCGAACCCACCCATGAGCCATCTAATGATACCGGCCTGGGTTGCTCTATCAATTAAGCTATCTGACCTTTTGAAAAATATGTAGGTAAACTGCAATTCTGTATAATAGCATGAATGACTTGCTCAGCAAAGGTTTACAGTTATTCGCACATCCCTGCTCATAGCAAAACACAATTGACTAACATAAAATCTTTTTCCGTAAATTTATAAATCTTTAATCGAAACATCTTCATTCATTTTCATAAGATAATGTTTTATTAATTTTGCATTGCCTTGTGGCTTTAAATTTAAATTAGGAGATTTGTGACGTATATCGTGTGTGGTCATTTCAGTGACGAAAAAAACTAGTTTAACCTCAAAATATTTAACATACAGTCCACACAGGCTAAACAGGGTCGACACTCTTCGCTGTTATGACATTTTTCGTTTAAATGAAGTCTCTTCTTAGCAAAAATACAATTAAGGCGGAAAGTGTCGTCCCTCATAAGCCTGTGCGAACTGCACAGGCTAATCTGGGACGACACTGTACGCACATGCATTATGCCCAGTTTTCTCAGAATACGACACATAGTTTAAACGCATTTTCGATAGAATTAGCGACGACATATGAACGTGGTTTGTTTTTAACAGTTAATTATTTATTCAAAGCATCATCAAATGCAAAACGTATTTAGGATTGTTTGTTTGTCATGCATTATTGTAAACTTCGATAAGATTAAAAAAGAGCATAAATGTGTATGTGGTTAAAAAAAAATTAAGATAAATTGAAAGAGAGCATAATGTGGATGTGCATTTCGTTTGACTCTCTGGCTTTTAATGACAAGTCGGACGTGGCATTTTAGTTAACAGTAAAATATTTGTTAAAACATCGAACGAGCCCAAAACGCATTTTGGATCTTGTGTTTGTCATGCATACTAGATAACTTCCATAGGCATAAAATTCGCTTCTACGTGATCGCGGGTTTGTAAAAAATATGGTCAGAATGGTTCGCGTTTGAAACAAACGTTATCAATAATGGTGTGGTTTAAATTAAATTGCGAAAAAGTGACGGAAGTACAAAAATGGTTGTGCATATCATTGTAAATATACCTTTAGACTTTTTTTCGTTGTATATTCGGAGTCCAATGCAATCAATGACGATTTGTCCAGTATACTTATTGAATTATCTGTCTATTTGTAAATCCAGTATGAAATTTATCAAACCCATTTTGATACTTAAAATACTTTCAAATATATATGCATTTAAATACAAGCAAAGTTCGGATTTCAATACACATATCTATACTTAGATTCTTAAAACCATACCCATATCAGTAATTTTAGTCGAAAAACTCAACCCGTATTTTCGGCACATCCCTATATACCCGTATATAGGAAGTTATCCCCCCCCCTCTTTTTCCGGGGCTGGATGTCGAAGGCATAAATTGCATTTTATTGGACGAGATAGATTAATTTGTTATAATGGAAATGACACTTCAAAAGTAACTGTACTGGAGGATATCATTACATTATGTCTAAATAGATATCATATATCTAAACATTAAGATATAAGTGTTGTACCATAATCACATACCTTTATCTCAGTGCTTGTTCATCTCAAATTACCATGTGCAGTATGGACACAACCATTTTTCATCTTGGTTTGTCATTGTGTACCCAACACATCTTTTGTGAAACCATCTATTCAATTTGCATCTTTTATTGTCACATTCCACCATATCGCCAACTATATCAGGCAACTAACAAGCGCAAAAAATCTTAATAGAACAACTTTTTGCTACTTTACACGGCATTTTTGGCATTTTTTCTATTTTTGGAAATGTTGTAAAATGTTGTTTAGTAATACATTCTAATAAATGTGCTCTCATTCTTGGTATATCATATCTGATAATTGAAAAATCTACATCATAATTGTTGTGTAACACCTCAGTAAGATTTGCAATAGCAAAAACACCACAATCTGTGTAATAAGGTTGACGTTGTACGTCGGGTATTTGTACTTGTACACTGCGCTCTCCATTTTCATAGATTTGAGCGATTTGAATTGAAATACTACTGTTTAGAGTTCTTGGAGATTTTAAACTGTCCACCACAATAACATGTCGATCTTTCTGTGATTGGTATGATAATACCCAGTGATTACTGGCGTTGTAATGTATTTGGGCGGACGGGGGATTTTGTTTCGTTAAACGTTTATTTATATCCCAGGTACCTAAATCATGATTAAAGTACGGAGCAAGAAGTGTGTTCTGCATCCCACTGTCAAGCGCGAATTGTTCTTTTAGCATTTGCTGACATTTGTTTATTATTGGGTCGTTCAGCCACCCAGATGGATTTTTAACTAGCTCTAAATCTATTGTAGATATATTTGCAATTTCTACATTATCGTCTTCCGCGTCATCAATGGTCATTTGATTAAAACACGTCTGTTCACTGGTAAATGAATCATCGCTGCTTATATTTAAATGGTTTTCTTCTTCGAGAACGTCTTCTGCAATTGAACTTAAATTGTTGTCAAACTTTATTTGTTTACAAGAAGTGAATGAATTGTTGGTGTTCCGGCTTCTTTTTTTAGACGTTGGTGTTTTGGGGGTTGATGCTATTAAATTGGCGAGCTTTTGTTTCAGCGATGTGTCGCAAGATTTTCCAGTTGGTGTCATGAGTATTGAATCGGGTGCTGGGTTAATTTCGAAGTCGGCTTTTTTCGGTTTCTTTTGTCCCGTTTTTTTGGCAACACGCGGCTTGCTATTTTTTCGAAGAAGCGTGAGATTTTTAACCGTGCGTTTATCACAGATTCCATCAATACCAAAATATGAATCATTTTCTGCACACGTGAAATGCAAATTATTTCATTGCGAATGAGATGCTAATAGACTGATGTAATGACAGCGATTAATTGAAAGAATCTGTTTGTCTTACATGTACACTATACATGAAAGGAAGGTATCATTAATCTCGTTTATTTTATATATATTATTATGAAAAATTATTCCGTAAAAGGCATAGTCAAACGGAAAAACTTTTCATGGTTATTATAATATATCATTTCTTCACTAAAATGAATGATATATCTTTGGATCGTTGTCAATTTTGTGGTTTAAAATTGAAATGTCATAAGATGTAACGTCTCTTACAGAGTACATTATATATACGATTTTGTAGTGACTGTCATGTTTTATACATAGCACACACAATGCACCCATATCCGATTTTTCGTCATTTAAAGTCAAAAGTTTCAATTGGTTGCATCAAAATATCACTCACTACAAGTTGTTTTTTAACTACTTCAAAAAATGAAAATGTCCCTTTAATTGACTATAGAGGGTTTGACACCATTTTGTTAATGCTGTTAGTACAGATGACATAATAGTTTCAGATTTTAATTCGCACCTTTCGCTTAACTCAACGTTCAATGGCACGCGCACTTATTATTGTAACTAATGCAAGCTAAAATTAATATGTGAATACTTTCTAAAAAACCACTATCCTGCGAAAATGGATCTTATTTAATTGTGGTCCCTCTTATGTTGTCCGTCGACTTTAAGAATAATGTGTCAGTAATAAAAGTATTGTACATATTCACATGCTTTGTAATAAATGAAAGATGCAAATGTGTCCAATCATCTTTTTCAGTGCGCTTAATGTAGCTTCTTTACCTGTGACTACGTGCTTATTTTTTCGAAGAAATGAAAGATTCAAATGTGTCTTATTGATATAATACTACATGCTATACTGCCAGGGTCATGCGAAAATGGATCTTATTTCTTAATATCCAACTTAATTAGCGCCGTCTTTATTAAGGCTATGTCTATTTAAAGAACAGATTACGGGGCGCCTAGATTACAGTGAAGTTTATACTAATGTGCAACAATGATGTGGGTCCACTCTCGTTGTTTATTTTAAATGTACATAACAATTTGGCAATAAATGACATCAGTTATTTTCAGTAAATCCAATTTGTTCATAACAGTAGCCAGGTGCCTGAGATAGAGCTGATAAATAGGGATAACCACAGCGGGTGGCTAATACACAGTGTAGACTTCCCCTGTTTTATTATTGGAATTGTTTTTTATCTGATTGGCATTTATGAAGTGTATTAATTCGGGTCTGTTGGCGATCATTTTATGTGCAAAACTGTGTTTCTTACATACTTTCAATCGTTATGCTTTTAAACACAATTTCATGAAACCATTTAATTAAATACATTGGCGCGTTGGAACATGAATTATAATTTATAAATCAAGCTGAGTGGTATCAGTTTTTAAATCGCATAACTCACTTAAATCAACGTTCAATGTCACGCACGCTTAACAAAATTATAAAAACATCACGTGATTCATTATATTTGTTTAAAAAAAGGATGTACACATATTATATGTATTGGTATATTTTGTTTTTGTTTTTAATCAACAAGAAAAAATAAAACATTGTCATATATAAAGCGCTTTACCTTTGCAAAATTCTACATTACATAAAGAAGTATCGTATTTGTTAAAGTGAACATGCTTGGCATATTTATAATGCATTATTACAAGTATTATAGTGCAAACGGAATTTGACCTTTAAATTTATGCAATCCACATTTTAAGCGTCGTATTGTAACAGTAGCAGACAACAGGCATCAGGTTAATAAGAATAACTGATGTATTTATTGAACGTGAATAACATCACCAAGTAACATGTTTTGAAATTACAAATAATAGTATAACATTATTCATCTATCAATGGTCATTAAAAGCTATGTTTAAAAGCAAATAATATAAAAATGTTTGCCGAAATAAACAATTGAGCTGTGTTTGTGTCACGCTCTATTGGTATTTAAGTCGGTCCATACAATCACCGAAAAGCACCGAAAAGCACCCAATTTCTCTCTCTCTATATGCAATATATCGTTTCTAGCGTGTGCTAACGGGTTTAATTAGTTATTAATGGTTATATGAATGTATGTCTATACTACATTTTGCCCAAAATTGGATAAATATCGGCAATATACCGACCGAATAGCAATTCATGTGAAGACCGAAAAGCAATCAATTTCTCGCTATATAAATGAAAAATTGCGTTTCTATTGTGTGTAACGGATTAAATGAGTTATAAATGGTTATATTTTATGCATACTTATACTACCTTTTGTTTATTATGATGTATTGATGCCCAAAATTGGATAAATATCGGCAATATACCGACCGAAAAGCACTTCATGTGAAGACCGAAAAGCACTCGATTTCTCGCAATATATATGAAAAATTGCGTTTCTGTTGTGTGTAAATGGACTAAATTAGATAAAAATGGTTATATTTCATGCATATTTATACTACCTTGTGTTTATTATGATGTATTAATGCCCAAAATTGGATAAATATCGGCAATATACCAACCGAAAAGCACTTCATGTGAAGACCGAAAAGCACTCCCGCGCAAGCACAGAATCACCGAAAAGCACTCAATTTCTTCATATTTACATGAAAGTAAGCCATAAGTGCCGTTTATAATGGATTGAAAACATGTACGTATTAATTAAGTCATTAATGACTTCGTTAAATATTGATTTAAGTTTAAAGATTACGCACAATAGTATTTTTATTTGCAACCGAAAAGCACTATCGCGCCAGCATAGAATCACCGAAAAGCACTCAATTATTCTATATACATGAAAGTAAACTATAAGGGCCGATTTTAATGGAGTGAAAAAATGTACATATTTATTTAGTCAATAATGACTTCGTAAAATATTGATTTAATTTTAAACATAAAAAAGGCAGTTCTTCTTTTCATTTGCATCAAATTAAAGGTTAAAGACCGATTGTTTAAAAAAACTGCTATTTTATGAATATATATCAAGCACGTACACTTAACAAAAAATACGATATTTCTTTATTTAATGTAGAATTTTGAAAAAGTAAAGCGCTTTATACATAACAATGCTTCTTTCTGGTACTTCTTGAGTAAATAAACAACAATGTATAGCATATTATATTTGTACATAATTTATAAAAAGAACTATGCGCGTCCCATTGAACGTTGAGTTAAGCGAGAGTTGAGAATTAAATTACACATTAATTGTTTCATTTTTTTTTTTAAATTTAAATGATTGAAAAATTATGTCAGAAAACCAGCTTTTCTGCATTAAATGACCTTTAACAAAACGCCATCAGACCCGAATGAATACACGTCATTTATTCCAAGCAGGTAAATAACAAATACTATAATAAAACAGGGGAAGTCTACACTGTGTATTAGCAACCTGCTGTGGTTATCGTATCAGCTCAATACACAGGAACATGGCCATAATGGCTACTGTACTGGAAAAATTGGATTTACAGTCAAAATAACCAATTTCGTTTAAGTCTACACTGTGTATTAGCAACTTGCTGTGGTGATCTTATCAGCTCAATACACAGGAACATGGCTACTGTACGGAAAAAAATGGATTTACAGCCAAAATAACTGATTTCATTTATTGCTGAAGTGGTGTGTAATTTAAATTAACAACGAGCATTGATCCACCTCACCGTTGCACATTATATTAAATTAATTAATTTAATGAACTCATTAAAGGGATCTTTTCACGCTTTGGTAAATTGACAAAATTGAAAAAAGTTGTTTCAGATTCGCAAATTTTCGTTTTAGTTATGATATTTGTGAGGAAACAGTAATACTGAACATTTACCATGGTCTAATATAGCCATTATATGCATCTTTTGACGATTTTAAAACCTAAAAATTATAAAGCGTTGCAACGCGAAACGATTGAATAATTTGGAGAGTTCTGTTTTTGTCGTTAAATTTTGTGAAACTACGAAGAATGCTTATATAAGGTATAAAATACGTCAAATATGTGTACTCGGCGGATTAGCTCAGTAGGCTAAAGCGTTTTTACTTCAGGACTCTGGCAGGACTCCAGGGGTCACTGGTTCGAAACCTGGTCCGGGCAATGTTCTTTTCCTTTTTTTAATTTTATTCTTGAATTTTTTAATGGAGCTTTTACGATCCAATGTTTACATTTATCGATATAAAGCATTTAATGAATAAGTTAAAAAATGCCAAAATCTGTGAAAAGGCCCCTTTAAAGACGGCGCTAATAAAGTGTGAAGGTGGAAATTAAGAAATAAGATATATTTTCGCATGACACTGAATACACACGATACATGGATAAAATATAAATACGACACATTTCAATCTTTCATTTCTCCAACAAAATAGCACGTAGTCACATATATAAGATAGCTTAAAGACCAGAAAACAATATAAGTTAGACACATTTGCATCTTTCATATCTTAAAAAAAACAAACATGTGACTCTAAAGCAAAAAAACCCGTTAAAACAGGCTGACTTTGACCGGGATTTACAGGCGGACTCTGACCCTGCCATAAATTATTTTGACATGGTTAATAACTGTGGAGTATCTTCTTTACAACGGTACCATTATAATTAATATCGGACGAATAATAATGCATTTATAACCATTTTCGCTTTGATGTTTTCATCAAGACATTGTTCTGTGTAAAAAAACACGGTATTTTTCGGTCAACTTTTACCGCACAGCGATTTACAGGTTGACACTGTCCCTGCCATAAAATATTTTAACATCATTAGAAACTGTGGAGGTCCTTCTTTGCAACGGTACCATTATAATTAATATCGGACGAATAATAATGCATTTATAACCATTTATATCGGTTCCGGGTTTTCTTTACGGCATTTGCGTGTGTAAAAAAACCCGTTAAAACAGGCCGACTTTGTCCGCGATTTAAAGGCCGACTCTGACCCTGCCATAAACCATTTTATATATTATTAGAAACTGTAGAGGATCTTCTTTACAACGGTACCATTACAATTAATATCGGACTATTAATAATGCATTTATAACCATTTATATCGGTTCCGGGTTTTCTTAACGGCATTTGCGTGTGTAAAAAAACCCGTTAAAACAGGCCGACTTTGTCCGCGATTTACAGGCCGACTCTGACCCTGCCACAAAATATTTTGATATGGTTAGAATCTGTAGAGGATCTTCTTTACAACGGTACCATTATAATTAATATCGGACGAATAATAATGAAGTTATAACCATTTATATCGGTTCCGGGTTTTCTTTACGGCATTTGCGTGTGAAAAAAAAACGTTAAAACAGGCCGACTTTGTCCGCGATTTACAGGCCGACTACGATCCTGTCATAAAATATTTTGATATGGTTAGAAACTGTAGAGGATCTTCTTTACAACGGTACCATTATAATTAATATCGGACTAATAATAATGCATTTATAACCATTTATATCGGTTCCGGGTTTTCTATACGGCATTTGCGTGTGTAAAAAAAACCGTTAAAACAGGCCGACTTTGTCCGCGATTTACAGGCCGACTACGACCCTGCCATAAAATATTTTGATATGGTTAGAATCTTTAGAGGATCTTCTTTACAACGGTACCATTATAATTAATATCGGACAAATAATAATGAAGTTATAACCATTTATATCGGTTCCGGGTTTTCTTTACGGCATTTGCGTGTGTAAAAAAACCCGTTTAAACAGGCCGACTTTGTCCGCAATTTACAGGCCGACTACGACTCTGCCATAAAATATTTTGATATGGTTAGAATCTGTAGAGGATCTTCTTTACAACGGTACCATTATAATTAATATCGGACGAATAATAATGAAGTTATAACCATTTATATCGGTTCCGGGTTTTACCTAAAAGATTTCCGGGTTTTCCGGATATTTCCGGGTTTTATACCTCGTTCAGCGATTGTTAGGCTGCACACCACACTTTTTAGCCACCAATGCAAATTTCTAAATAAAGAGAACATTGCTCAAGTAAGCACCATTTTGAGTGTCTTAATAATAATGAATGTCAGGTTTGAGTTGTTGTGGTTTTTCTTGGATGTTTGTAAGTTACCAAAACATTGGTATTTTAACTATAGCTGCATACAGGAAGTAGAATTAATGCAATTCGAAAACAGGTGTAATGCTGGCTCCGGTCAGTATTTCTGTTGGAAATTTGAAAGGGCGTACGGACATTGAACTATTACAAAAAATCTAATCCTTTGACCCCCAATTTTCTCCATTGCTGTTTAGTACTTGGTAAGTTACCAATGTAAAAACATGGTTTCCAGGCACCTTGCTTCTGCAGGAAAGTGGCAGTTTGTTGTTGAAACTGGCTTAAAAAGGCTCGGAAACACACATAATTCTGATGTTTTGATTTGAAATAATCAATACTAAAACATTTTGCCCCAACTCATTTGATTTGAGTGTTACTGATTTTTCAGAAGGCACAGCCTCAACCATTCTGGCAATGTGCTTGGTTTATTTTCAGATTTGCGAGGTGACCAGTTTCCAGACATTGGTTCGCTCCTGCTTGTGTACGCGATTGGCCGAGACTAAAAAAACTGTAGTGTGCCACCTTAAGCAGCAGTGTAATGGCGGACGCGGAGAGAATTCAGGGGAGATAATTATGTAATGACTAAATTATGGAACGGTCTATAATTGAGTAACATAAAGACTTATAATTCTAGTTTAAAATGTCTTGAATAACTTTCAGCATGAAGTATTGTGTGGTGAAAACAATGTGTATTTACTACAATGTGTAAATCAACAATAAGTTTGTTGCAAAGGAGATTCAAAGTGGATGGTGAAAGTGATATGGTCTCATAATTCATCAACTGCCTGTTATCTTGGAATACTGAAGGACAGTTGTTATAGGTTTGTATATCAATTTTTACATCACTTTTTTATTTAGTTTTATATTGAATTAATTATGATCATTATCATATTTATGTATTGTCACTGGGAAATGTAAATGGATAAGTATAAATGTAATGCAATTATAAGGAAAAACAACACCATTTGAATAATTATGGCTGTATTTTATGATTATTGTCATCTTAAATGTTATTTATACCTATTTCTGGTCATTAATGAACAGATTTCTTTCCCACATATTCAATGAAAACTTTTATATTTTAAATTTGAAGGTTAAACTCCCAAGGTGAAATTTACATTGATTGGAAGATTCTTTGGATAGAATATTCCTGCCAAAAGACAGCAGAAGGGGGACTAACTGATGTATGGATTTTGACACCAGATTTTACCCTGCACGAGCAGGCCAACTTGAGGAGATCAGGAGTGGGAAAACCGAGCCCTGTCCTTGACCAAGAAAAGTTGGATTTGTTGAGAGGTAAAACTATACAGGTTTTAGCATTTGAAAGACGTCACACTTCCGACCAGTCCACACAGCCAAATGAGACCACATATCTTGGTACATTTTCAAACAGTATTTTCTACCACACGTAATTTCTTTTAATTATTTATGACAAGCGTTAAGTCACATGTGATCACAGGATTTAAATTGCAAAAATAAACAAATAAAAACAACAAGCAAACAAACTTGTTTTGATTTAAATTAATGATATTTATAGTAACAAGATATACCATAACAGCAATATTTATCACTTACATTATAAAATATCTTTCAGGACCTGATCTCAAATGAGATCATGCACAAGACGCACCTCGCAAAGGCCATGACAGTATAGTTTGCAGACCTGATCAGCTGGTGACTGCTTTATGAAGTGTTATTCAACCTCCCCTAAGGGGGAGATTCGAGAGGGTCTCCTGCTTGCTGAACACTACGCCATGGTTGGTATGATTCTTTTTTTAGGGAAAAAGGGGATTTAAATATATAGGTGTTCTACTGCCTCCATATTAATTTTGAAACAAACATAATGCAATTAATTCAAATTTGACTCCAGCACATAATCTGTCTTGCATTAATTTAAAACTACTGCTAAAATTTAAGAGTTACTAAAAATTGTGTTTGTGTATAAAAAAGTTTTGAGAATTTAACACAAAGGCAGACAAAAATAACCTCAGTATAAAGTTAACGATCAAGCTCTCATTTTGAACGATATAAAAAATTCAAGCAACAGTAATTTGCCTCCTAGTTTCAAAAACCTCTTTTGAAATCCTTCTAATGTAGATGATGTTAAAATGGGATATCTGAACTGATGATATTGATGTAAAAGTTTATTCCACCAAAATCAAGTCATTCAGATCAGACTTGATTTGGGTGTAATAAACTTCTACATGTTTTTTAAATAATGTAATGTACAGTAAAATCCTGCATTGATTGTTCATATACATTTCAGATGTCATCTCCAAAAAGTTTGCCCTGCCCATATCAACAGTGGAAGAGAACATGAGATGGGCCTTGAGGAGGCTTCGTGTCATGTACTGCGGGGAGAATATATAAACTGTGTAGTGCTGAGCAATATGTTCCTTTGTTCATAGGTGTAAATATGTGTAAAGGGCTATTCCAGGAAAAGATAGGATGAAGGATTCCTTATTGGCGTCATTTTATAAATCCGGTACCACCAAAACAGTTAAAAACAATTATTATTATGCCCCCCTTCGAAGAAGAGGGGGTATATTGCTTTGCTCATGTCGGTCCGCCGGTCGGTCGGTCCGTCCACCAGGTGGTTGTTAGACGATAACTCAAGAACGCTTGGGCCTAGGATCATGAAACTTCATTGGTACATTGATCATGACTCGCAGATGACCCATATTGATTTTTTGGTCACAAGGTCAAAGGTCAAGGTCACGGTGACCCGAAATAGTAAAATGATTTTAGGATGATAACTCAAGAACGCTTTTGCTTAGGATCACGACACTTCATAGGTACATTGATCGTGACTCGCAGATGACCCCTATTGATTTTCAGGTCACTAGGTCAAAGGTCAAGGTCACAGTGACAAAAAACGTATTCACACGATGGCTGCCACTACAACGGACAGCCCATATGGGGGGCATGCATGTTTTACAAACAGCCCTTGTTAATTTAATCCTCTGTATCACCCCTCACTAACTGAAACTGTATATATCATGGTTCATACCCTTCCTCCCATTTTTACCTGTGGTAGCCCTAAGAGGAGAATGTTATTTATTTTAATTTATTATGTTAAATGTGCTCGCATATTGTGATAATGTATCTTGGGTAGATGTTTTCCTGGTTTTGTTAAAAATGCACTGTAAAATGTTCACATTATTTGTTTTTTTAATATAAACATATTTTTTTGCAAATTGTGTGTGTCTTTTCTTTTTAATCACATGGGGCTTGTAATGATCTGTTGTGATTTTATCTCAAATACCCTTTTTACCATAAAGGTGTAAATATATTTTTTTACAAAGGTTACGGGTCAGACAAGCAAAATTGTATGATCCCTTAAGCGAACAAAAGACTCACAAAAACCAACTTAAACACACTTTTGTAGACAGAAGTGTGTTTTAGTTGGTTTTTTGTGAATTTTTGGTATGTTGTTTTTTTGTGAGTTTTGGTATGTTGGTTTTTTATGAGTTTTGGTATGTTGGTTTTTTGTGGGTTTTGGTATGTTGGTTTTTTGTGAGTTTTGGTATGTTGGTTTTTGTGAGTCTTTGTAACACACAAAAAACCAACATACCAAAACTCACAAAAAACCAACTTACCAAAACTCACAAAAAACCAACTTACCAAAACCCACATATGTGTAACAAGTGAGTTTTTTCTGTGTTTAACTCAGTTTTAACCAAGTTGGTAAAAATACCCACTTTAAACACAGAAAAAACCAACTTACCAAAACTCACAAAAAACCAACATACCGAAACTCACAAAAAACCAACATACCAAAACTCACAAAAAACCAACTTACCAAAACCCACATATGTGTAACAAGTGAGTTTTTTCTGTGTTTAACTCAGTTTTAACCAAGTTGGTAAAAATACCCACTTTAAACACAGAAAAAACCAACTTACCAAAACTCACAAAAAACCAACATACCGAAACTCACAAAAAACCAACATACCAAAACTCACAAAAAACCAACTTACCAAAACCCACATATGTGAAACAAGTGAGTTTTTTCTGTGTTTAACTCAGTTTTAACGAAGTTGGTAAAAATACCCACTTTAAACACAGAAAAAACCAACTTACCAAAACTCACAAAAACCAACATACCAAAACCCACTAAAAACCAACTGCCAATACCGCTTGGTTTAACACGGATAAAACCAGTGTTAAACTCGAGTTTTACACACTTATTTGGGAAGGGCTGTTTTATAAAAAAAATCACCACAAAACATAATGTGACAGGTAAACACACAATAAACTAGTAGCCAGGTCCGTTCAGTTAATAATATTTTTTTAAATTACTATTCATCTTCTCTTGTACGATACTTGATTTTATAAACAAATGCTCAAGATTTCAGTCAAGACAGTGGTTTTGTTATTAAAAAAATAAGGATACAACACAAAATAACTGTACAAAATATATATGTATAAACAGTTTGTACATTTAAAAAAGGATAAAAGTACTGTTCATCTTATGTTGTATGATTATTGATAATAACCAAAATTACAAGCTTTCACACCGTGCCATAGGTTTTGTTATAAAAAATAATGATACAACAGTATAAAAGTTTAAAAACTATATAAAAGGTGATTGTGCATTTAAACAAGAGCACCGTGAAGGGACTCTCAATTTCAATCACAAAGGAGGGAGGGGTGGAGTGAAGAGGGGTGTGTAGTGTGGGGGTGTGGTCATTTATTACATTATCTTCCAAAAATGCGGGAAAAAATGCAAACAAAAAAAATCGGGGGTGGGGTAGGGGTGGGGGGTGGGGTGGAGGGGATTCTTGGGTGCGATGGTTGGACGGTATTTCAAAAATAAAACAAGGGCTGTTTGTAAAACATGCATGCCCCCCATATGGGCTCTAAGTTGTAGTGACAGCCATTGTGTGAATATGTTTTTTGTCACTGTGACCTTGACCTTTGACCTAGTGACCTGAAAATCAATAGGGGTCATCTGCGAGTCCTGATCAATCTACCTATCAAGTTTCATGATCCTAAGCATAAGCGTTCTTCAGTTATCATCCGGAAACCATGTTACTATTTCGGGTCATTGTGACCTTGACCTTTGACCTAGTGACCTGAAAATCAATAGGGGTCATCTGCGAGTCATGATCAATCTACCTATAAAGTTTCATGATCCTAGGCATAAGCGTTCTTGAATTATCATCCGGAAACCATTTTACTATTTCGGGTCACTGTGACCTTGACCTTTGATAGTGACCTGAAAATCAATAGGGGTCAACTGCGAGTCATGATCAATCTACCAATCAAGTTTCATGATCCTAGGCATAAGCATTATTGAGTCATCCTACGGAAATTATTTTACTATTTCAGGTCACCGTGACCTTGACCTTTTGACCTGAAAATCAATAGGAGTCATCTGCCAGTCATTATCCATCTACCTATGAAGTTTCATGATTCTAGGCATAAGCGTTCTTGAGTTATCATCCAAAACCATTTTACTATTTCGGGTCACCGTGACCTTGACCTTTGACCTAGTGACCTGAAAATCAATAGGGGTCATCTGCGAGTCCTGATCAATCTACCTATCAAGTTTCATGATCCTAGGCATAAGCGTTCTTGAGTTATCATCCGGAAACCATTTTACTATTTCGGGTCACCGTGACCTTGACCTTTGACCTAGTGACCTCAAAATCAATAAGGGTCATCTGCGAGTCATGATCAATGTTCCTATGAAGTTTCATGATTCTAGGCATAAGCGTTCTTGAGTTATCATCCGGGAACCATTCTACTATTTCGGGTCACCGTGACCTTGACCTCGTGACCTGAAAATCAATAGGGGTCATCTGCGAGTCCTGATCAATCTACCTATCAAGTTTCATGATCCTAGGCATAAGCGTTCTTGAGTTATCATCCGGAAACCATTTTACTTTTTCGGGTCACCGTGACCTTGACCTTTGACCTAGTGACCTCAAAATCAATAAGGGTCATCTGCGAGTCATGATCAATGTTCCTATGAAGTTTCATGATCCTAGCCCAAGCGTTCTTGAGTTATCATCCGGAAACCACCTGGTGGACCGACCGACCGACCGACATACCGACAGACATGAGCAAAGCAATATACCCCCTCTTCTTCGAAGGGGGGCATAATAATAAAAATAAATATTTGTGTTTTCTAACCGTTTCCAAAAAAAAAATGGAGGGGGGGGTTGGGGTGGGGGGTATAGTGTGAGGGTGTGGTGGTCATTTGTGAGATGATCTTTAAAAAAATGGGGGGGGATTCCGGGGGAGGGGGGGAGGTCGTGGGGGATGGTTTGGGTGGAGTCTATTGTGGTATGTCAGGTAAGAGTTGTTTTGTCAAAGTATCAATCAAATCTAATCATAAATAAAAAAGTTATGGCAGCTTTAGCAAAATTTAATAATTTGAACTTGAGAGTCAAGGTCATTCAAAGGTCAAGGTAAAATTCAACTTGCCAGGTACAGTAACCTCATGATAGCATAAAAGTATTTGAAGTTTGAAAGCAAAAGCCTTGATAATTTAGAAGTAAAGTGGATCGAAACACAAAATTTAACCATATATTCAAAGTTACTAAGTCAAAAAAGGGCCATAATTCTGTAAAAATGACAACCAAAGTTATGCAACTTGTCCTTTTACTGTCACCTTATGATAGTTTGCGAGTGTTCCAAGTATGAAAGCAATATCTATGATACTTTAGGGGTACAGTGGAACAAAACACAAAACTTTACACAATTTTCAATTTTCTAAGTATAAAGGGCTCATAATTCTGTCCAAATGCCAGTCAGAGTTACATCACTTTGCCTGAACAGTCCCCTTATGAAAGTTAATAAGTGTTGCAAGTATGAAAGCAATATCTTTGATACTGTAGGAATAAAGTGGACCTAAACACAAAACTTCACCAAATTTTCAATTTTCTAAGTATAAAAAGGGCACATAATTCTGTCAAAATGCCAGTCAGAATTACATAACTTTGCCTGCACAGTCTCCTTATGATAGTGTCACAGAGTTACAAATATTATTATATAATTATTTGATTTTTTATTGAGTACATTATAAATTCATACAATACAATAGTTACAGTTTTAAAGATATTGAATTGATTTCTGTGAATATGTTTGAATATGATTTCTTTGTCTACTGAATTGCAGTAGAAGGTTACTTGGAACCACATGTTTAACTTGATATTGATTACATTGTGTTAGTTACAGTCTTGGAAGTCTTCTCATGTTAAATTCACACTCAATATGCAGACTGTATGCTGACTGTATGCTTATCAGCTCTAGCTATAAAAAATGACTGTGACTAAAGATTCTTAGACTAGGTGCTAATTAATTACAGTCTTATAGAAGTAAGGAAGTAAGGTACTGTATGTTGGATGAGAGATAGATAGGATTGGTCAGTGAGATGTGTGGGTGTGACTTGGCATTAAGGATCTGTATGATCGATGGATGAATGAGAGATAGGATTGGTCAGTGAGATGTGTGGGTGTGACTTGGTTCTAGCAGGGGTTTTTTTTACTAAGAAAGTGACGCCGATATTCGGCGTCTTCCCCTACCAGAATTTTTCCCCTTAAAATACAATTTCCCCACCAAAAATATCATTTTTCACCAAAATATAATATTTTCTCTCAAAGAAATGTTTATTTTTCCTTGGGGCATTCGACAATTATCCAATTTGCACCATGTACAACGAATTCGCGCTCTCTCTCTCCAGACGAACACACAACATCTGGGAATCCCAGTTATTCTAAATATAGCTCTTAAATAACGTCATGTAAACTGGGCAACTAATCGATATAATCATGTGACTATTTTACTGGATACCGGTCTTGCGCGAGAAGGGTGTTTCGACAATTAATTACCGGAAATCAGTCGAATTTTCATCCGGGCTATGTGCAAGCCGAGGTATAAACGTGAAAACAGAAAAAAATGTCTCACAATTAGCGTTCTTACACAAACAAAATAAAACTTTCGAACTCGGAAGATACTGAACGCATCGAGGCATTTTTTAAGAAAGAATCATCGAAAACCGTTATAACCCAGCAGGATTCCGAGGTAATCAACATCGAACATTGTGAAAGTGAAAGTAGACAATCGGCAGCTGCCGCTCCTTTCCCTTCCATTACTGTAGCAAATCAAGATCGTCAACCCATTCATCATGAAATTAAAATCACAAAATTGACATCGTCCCCCGGCCCCAGTACAAAAATATAGTTGAAAACATTTCCCATTATTAGATCTACACCTGCAACTTTATTAAGGACTTCGACTTTAATACCTGTTAAATGTGTTTAAGAACAAAAAGGACAGAGACAAGTCTCTTTTGATGAGTTATAGACATTGAAATGAACAGTTTTTATTTTTTCCCCTAATATCTCTCTTTCGCACTTTTTTTTCCCCTTTCACCCAGCGTCCAGCGTCTTCCCCTTTCTCTAAAAAAAACCCCTGGTTCTAGGGATGAAAGGGTTGCAATAGACGAATTTCACGTTACGTAATATTTTCACGGCCACCATCTTGGAGGCTCATGCGCACTCAACACTTTCCGCTTCAGTTGTCGAACACAAAGAGCTGTCATTTGATCATTATCGGCGCATTGAATACAACAAAATGGTGATTAGGTGTTCAATTATTGGATGTTTTAACCGAAAGGACCGTGAGAAGGATCTGCATTATTACAGAATACCTGCGATAATCAAGAATCAGGGAGATGATTGGGAAAATCTGACAGCGGATCGTAGACGCGAGTGGTTGGCAAAACTTGGGCAGAGTTTTGAAAACAAAAACATCGACAATGTTAGAGTTTGCTCGGCACATTTTGTCAAAGGTAACTAATTAGCTTTTATTACACATGGTTTCTATTTATGGATGGTAAAATGAATTATAAGCTAACCTATTTGAGATGACACCCCTCGAACATAACGTCATTACCTGTCATTAATACCCGCAAGGGGAGTTAGACAGTCTAGTATAGATAGATAGATTAGTGCAGTTTTTTGGTATCTTTTAACAAAATATTACAATCATGACTGGCAAAAGTATGTGAATCATTATGTTATTGTTTTTCATATACCTCTATGAGTAAAGTATTTAGTTAATGTGTTTAAATTCATAAGTGTCTCCTTTGTTTTTGCTCAGGAAAGAAGGCAGACATGCATGATCGTCTGAATCCTGATTGGGCGCCATCCATAAATCTACGATGCGTCCAAACTCCAACACCTGTCATGGCTTCCACATCAACGACACCCGCAATATCTCGCTACAACCGCCAAATGGAACGTGCACAGAGAAGACTTGACATGTCACAGTTTGCAAGTCTTGGTAATATTTCTTTGAATTACATCAGATTTATTTTAAACCTATTTATTTAACCTCGATAACATCAAAAGCCTTAGGCTTATTTGAAACGCTCCGTTTCCTGGGACTAGAACCAGTACTTGGTGTCTTTGGGGTTAGATTTAAAAAAGCTCCCACAGTGGGGATCAAACTCGACATTGACCTCCCGATCGCTAGGTGGAAACCATTTCAATTATCCACTACGCCATGGCGACTCAAAATGAAAATAATATTTAGTCATTATGACATACCATTCACATATCAGCTGTCAGATTTCTTATTTGTATTCCTGTTAACAATCAATTATTGCAGAGTTTTCAGTCAAACTGAACCATTTGCAAAATATGCCCACCATACTATTAGATATTTAGATAAGTTATAAATATTTCAGCCGAGCCGGAGGTACTTGACAACATTGCTGAGGAGTCAACCAGTGCAGAAACACAGACAGACATGAACAACCAGTGCCTGCAGGGTATGGAGTGCGAGATCAGTGCACTTCGTGCCGAAAACCAGCACCTGAAGTCTCAGCTGTCCGACAAATATTCAGAAAAAGACTTTGAAGGAAACGATGAAAAAGTAAAACATTTGACAGGGTTGTCAAGTTATGAAATGTTGATGTTTCTGTTCCAGTACCTGTCGCCTTTTCTACCATCATCACTTGTTCTCAGTCAATTCAGAACATTTTCTTTGACACTTATGCGATTAAGACTGAATTTGTCAGTAATGTTCCTGTCATATGAATTTGGGATATCTCAGTCAACAGTTTCGCGCATTTTTTCAAGTGTGATAGATGTCATGTATTACAGATGTTATCCAATGGTATACTGGCCACAACGCGAAACAGTTCAAAAGACAATGCCGATGCAGTTTAGGAAAAATTTCGCACGTAAAGTTGTCTCAATCATTGACTGCTTTGAGGTTTTTATAGAAAGACCATCAAACTTGGAAGCTGCGGCAGAATGTTATAGTGCCTATAAACATCACCATACTGTGAAATTTTTAATAGGAATAACACCACAGGGAACAGTGTCCTTCATATCGAAAGCCTGGGGTGGACGAACAAGCGACAAGTTTATAACGGAACACTGTGGTTACCTCAACAACATTCTCCCCGGTGACCTGATTCTAGCTGACAGAGGTTTCGACATAAGTACCAGTGTTGGTTCACTTGCTGCGAGTGTAAATATACCAGCATTTACAAAGGGTCGCAATCAGCTCACGGCTGCTGACCTCGAATCAACACGGAAGTTGGCAAATGTGAGAATACATGTGGAAAGAGTTATTGGAACTGTACGTCAAAAGTACACTTTCTTAAATGGAACAGTTCCAATTAGATTTATAATGTTCAAGGATGAAAACAACTACACAATGATGGACAAAATTGCTCATGTTTGTTGTGCTTTGGTGAATCTGAATGAATCCATTGTAGATTTTAACTGAAGGACTAGTTCAAAAGTTTCACGGCAAATAATTCTTAATAAAAGATCCAGTTTTATCGCCAAATCTAGACTATGCACTGCAAAGTTGTTATTTATTGTAATGGTGTGTGTTCGTATGCGGTCATTTCTTGCATTAAAATAAACCTACTTACTGAATGTGATATTAGATATGTACATGTATAAATAATAATGCAAATATAATTATGTATAACATAAATTAGTGAGCAAATCCTTAAATTGTCTTTGCACTTTTCTTTGTATTACTGTGTTATAATGTGTTTGTGTTTATAAATGAGAAGCAATAAAATTGAGAACAAACTCTAGAATTTTGTTCATTCAGCCAATACTTTAGAAACTTAAACAATAAACTTCAATTCAATATATTTTATTTCATAAACCCACCATAAACTGATTGCAACAACAGCAACAAACGGTAACAGGATGTAACATTTAAATGAATACTAATCTACAGTCAATCAGTGCGAGTACTATAATGCATTTTAAAATGTATCAATGAAAGAATGCATGGAAATTGACAAACCAAGCAACAAAATATAAAACCATGACATTTCAAATTTTCAGAAATGAAAGTTAAATGAATTTCTAAATTAATTGTAGAAACTTGTTGCTACATATGTGTGTCGTGTTCTGAAAAAACTGGACATACTGCATTTCACGATGTGCGTAAAGTGTCGTCCCAAATTAGCCTGTGCAGTCCAGTAGGCGTATCGGGGACGACACTTTCCTCCTAAACTGGATTTTTCTAAGAAAAGACATCATATTAAGGAAAAATTGCATAAAAGCGAAAATTGCCGTCCCTGATTAGCCTGTACAGAATGCACAGGCTAATCTGGAATGACAATTTACGCACAAGCATTATGCCCAGTTTTCTCAGAACACAACACATTTGTACATCCTTAGACTTTTACTAACTAGTCCTTCATAACTCGACGCCTCTTAAACATTGGCAGCTTTCGACACACAGAGCAGTACCACTTTCCTTTGGGGGCAGATTCAATATTAACACAACCATAATGGAACCATTCTATGGCACACGTGCTATTGTCACAGCCAATCATCCTTCCAAACTCCACTTGGTTGCAAATACAGTACAACTGTTCACTCTGATTGGTCTGCTTTTCCTTTAGTGGGGATCTCACTATATCTATGGGTACTGAAACAGTGACTGTGTCATGTTGCAAAGTTGTATAAACCTTGCCAACTAACTCTGGCAAAATAGCATTCCTAAAAAACTGTTCTGATTTGGCACATATCTCATCAAATAACATCCTGTTGAACGCTATTTTTTCCACAAAAATGTCCTTAGTTGTCCAGACAACAAAATAAGTCATGTCCTTATTTGTAATGCCCATTTGTAACTGCACTTGATAGTAATATGCATGGGCTTTATTTAAGCTGAGTTTACCATCATCACTTGCTAAGAACTTGCAGTTGTTTTCTTGTATAGATTCTGACCTTATATTAAATGGACATTTAATTTCAACACAAGCACTCCCACAACAGAGGCATGAAACTATCCCATCAGGGGAGGCACCTAGAAATGGTTTTTCAGGGCTGATGAACAGTCCGCAGTCCATCATCACCACACCTTCATGGTCAGCTATTAGACCTTCCATAAGTTTATTGCGTGCGATTTCTTCATGGTCTTTACCCCACTTTGTCGCTGCGGTCTGGAAGGTGTTGTCATCGGGATAGCAAATCCCTTTCACCAAACTTGCCGATGGCTTCACTGGGTTGGTGCTACACACAGCTTTTGCTTTTGATGCTGTGATTCGACCAGCTCTTAACTGAAACCAAAGCGAAGATTTGGCCTGGCCTCTTGTCTCTTCCTCCACATTAGCTGCTTGGATGGAAGAACACAAAATTGTTACAACCTCACAATGTTTTTTCACCGTTTCAATGTCCTTGCCGATCAACTCCGGGTTTCGCAGATCTGTTAGAGGCTTGGGCAGGTCCTTTTTATCAGCGGTCGGAATAAAACTGTCTGCGTAAGGCTCAACCACAGAAAGTAGAGCTGGTTTTCTTTTCAACTTACTTGCCTGTTCGCAGAATGCAAGGAAGTCTGATTCTGTAGCTTTTGTGACATTTGCTCTGCGCACAGTTGGTGTAGCTACACTCTCCGATGTATCCATCAGCTTCCGCGCTGCCAATTTCTTTGACGTGAAATCAATGTCGCTGACCTCCTTGTAATGAACAGTTTTGCTGGTCAATGGTGGCTTCCATTTACAGGGACCCTCTGTTGCTGTAGCGGAGTCTCTGACTTCCACGGCTGCCATTATCGAGAAGAGAAGAGCAGCTACATGGGTGCAGGCCTCGCCAAGACCAGCCATGCAGTCGCAATGGGCGGCAGCTACAACTCCGTCAGGTTTGGCAATCACCCATGGCTGCAATGGCTTCTCCCGTAATCGCTGCGAGTGAAAGACCTGAAAATAAACAAAGAAATCACTTTGTTAAAAGCTGTCAAGCAATGATTGCAAAATATAACTGCAAACCAATAGTTTATTTTAAACATATTAACACTGCGTAAAAACTGTCAAGCAACAATATCAAAATATAGATTCATGTAGATAACTGCAAACCACAAGAGTTAATTTTTTTAACATTAATATCGCTTCTTTATAAAAATTTATAAGAAACCTATTAAAATGTGTGTAATATTATAGAAGTATTTGACTGCGCATGCCCATGTTTAAGGGAAATGAGTATGCATTTCAAACTTTGTCAGAAACAGCCAAAATGAAGTATGAGCTTGTGAGAACCAACCACTAAGTTTAATCAGATGTCAGAGCACCATGCTACAGCTTCAGGTGTGGTGGGTTCAAACCCTGCACCGTGTGCAGTTTCCTCCACAATTTACTTTTGAAATAAAACATATTTTAATTGAGCCCATTTTGAAGTCCCACATGTACAAGTTCTTACCTTAGTTTTTACTATCACATGCTGTCCTTTGCTGATGGCTACCCTGTCTCGAACCCATCCAGAGCACAACTGGTTTACAGCTTCCAGAGACTTCCAAGCTTTCAAGTCGTCAATCTTGAAGCGACTAGGGGTGAAAATCAAATAATTTACAATGTCTGGATAGGTAACAGATGGTAAAATACCAACATCTTCAGACCATTGTTCTTTGCACTCGTACGGATCTACTCCGCCAACGATAGCGAGTTTATTTTCATACCGCACTTTATCACTTGGATCGAGTCCATCCCTGTAGATTGGCTTTATTTTGACAGTGTCCGACATACTATCATCAAAATTGCCCACAAAAGTCACATTCAAATCAGATTTAACAGCGTACAATTATTCAAATCAGACGGATGTTTATCGTGTATTGTGTAAACTGCGCGCTCCTCCAAGATGGCTGACAACCGGTGCGCGGGTAGTTTTTACCCTCGCCGTGAAATTGGTCTATAGAGTGACAAGTTAGTTTTAGGAAGGAAGGAAGGAGAGGTCAGTAAGAGAAAAGTTAGAAAGTGCGTTACAAGTTAGAGAGGGACAGTTGGAAATAGGAGGATGGAAATTGTTAAATAAGATCTGATAAGAATGTAATGTAAAGAAGGAATGCTTAAGAATGCAATATAGGAAGATGGAATTTGTTGAAAATTATGTGAACTATAAATGAATAAAAGAGTAAACGCAGAAAGCGAGTTGTGTTGTGCTAATCATAACAAGGGCACAGATTTCCCCCGGTCCGGTTACAATAGTTAGTAAGTGTTGCAAGTATGAAAGCAATAGCTTTGACACTTAAGGAATAAAATGGACCTGAACACAAAACTTAACCAAATTTTTTAATTTTCTAAGTATAAAAAGGGCACATAATTCTGTCAAAATGCACGCCAGAGTTATCTAACTTTGCCTGCTCAGTCCCCTAATGATAGTAAGTAAGTGTACCAAGTTTGAATGCAATAGCATTGATACTTTCTGAGAAAAGTGGACCTAAACGCAAAACTTAACCGGACGCCGACGCCGACGCAAAGGTAATGACAATAGCTCCTTTTTTTTTTCAAAAAAATAGATGAGCTAAAAAGGTCAAACTACTATTTCTATTGTTGTACGATTATTGATTATAACCAAACATACGAGCTTCCACACCGCGCCAGTGGTTTGGTTATAAAAAATAATCATACAACACAAAATAACAGTCTATTAAATGTTTAACATTCACTGCCAGGTCCCAGGGCCCCCATTCAGGTCTCTTGGGCCTGGCAGGACTCGGCCTCTCTGGGATTTTATTTGTCCTTGACTTCAAGGACAAATTTAGCCCTGATGTGTTTGCTTTACAGTGATTGTGATAGGTCTGATATATTTTAACATAAATGGCATACATTTTAACGAGACTGTTCACATTTGTTTTGATATACTATGATAATCTGAAAGTAGATATTTTACATTCTTTATAATCCCTCGGCTCAAGTGTACACAAAGATAAAATCTACTCCCAGGTCCCAGGGTCCTATTCAGGACTCTTGGGCCTGGCAAGACTCGGCCTCTCAGGGATTTCATTTGTCCTTGACATCAAGGACAAATTTGGCCCTGATATGTATGCTTTAAAGTGATTGTGATAGGTCTGATATATTTTAACATAAATGGCATACATTTTAATGAGTCTGTTCACATTTGTTTTGATATACTATGATAATCTGAAAGGAAATTTTTTACATTCTACTAAAATCCCTTGGCTTAGGTGTACAAAAAAGAAAAAAATATATAAGTGCGTTTACATAAAGAAAGAGGAAAAAGATTTTTAACGGATTTGGCTTAAGAAGAGGTAGAGAAAAAGAGATATTGGAAAAAGATGTAAGATTTTGTTTTCTGAATAAACATGCCCATATTAGTCCTCAGCCTCCTTCAACTCTAAGGGCAGTTACAATAAGGACCCAGTACTTTCAGTAAGCTTTGTAGATTTGAAACATATTAAATTAACGAAAAAATGGTACAGATTAAAAGATCAATTAACAGGAAATTGTGTGTGTTAAAGAGAATGGATGACAAGCTGGGAAATATTTTAGCTATGTAAATACTGGCAATGACCCTTTTGTTTAAACTCCACAATTTTTTTTGAAAATTAGTGACCTATAGGATTATTTAATACATATCAGAAAGGACTGAATTAGTTTTTATAAACATTGCTTAAAATAATTGTTCAACTAAATGAAAATGCTTATAAATGTGTTAATGTTCTTGAAAAAGGTTGATTCTATTGTTTTACTTTTAATGGTATCCCTTTTTCTTCTACACGATTACTGCTGCACTTTTACTGAGTAATTGCCTTAAAAAGTCTACAACAGCAGCAGCAACAGCCACTTATACAATTCAAATACTTAATCGGCGTGCTGTATTAAGCCAGCTTTTCACCTTAGCATGACCTTTGTTAGCGTCCAATAGAATTCAAATAAAACTTCCCGCGGCCAAGTACAGATGAATACACTTCATTGACTGCATTGGCTGATATGAGAATACGACCAGAACATTGGAAACATGTCCGCGTCTTTGTAACACTGTTTTACTGCGTGTTCAGCATGAAACAATTTTATATCTAATAAAAAGGCTTAATAGATAGAACAGTTTTACACTCAATCTCGACATCAATACAGTTTGTGCGTCCACCTTTTATTTTCAGAAGATTTTCAGCGCGAGAACGTTTGCACTTAAAAGCTATTTTCTCATATTTAGTACTTACTTCCATATTCCTGTCAACATGTTAACATGTTAAAGTATAGAGAGCAGTGGAAGCGAAGACTCACTTTAATGCATTGCATTTCATCTCGCGAGGTATATCAGGTCAAATTGCGGCCACTGTGTGTGAATGTCAGAGTTTACATACAGGTCATCGCTGCGTCTCTACCCTATGTGCTGATCGGAGTTCGCGGCCAGGAAAATAATCGTTACATAATAAAGACGCTATAGCGTGAACTAGCTGAACTGGAATTTTCTTTAGACCAGACAGATGTTAAATGAAGATATCCAGCGATATCATATGGTATGTCAATAATAGATTCTTAATGTGTTTTACAACAATACCATGATAAATATTATTTTAAATTAATTTAACAAGAGTTATGCCATCATATTGACTAATGAATTAAGCATGAGCGCAATGATTCTCGATACTGTTAAAAATCGAATCAAATAGCAACGCCAGACAAACCACTAAAACAGGTTTGTTCGAAGAACGCGCGTATAAATAAAATATATACGGATACTTCGCGTGTGGCCGGTTGACTCATATGTTTTAATTTCACTTCCATTCTTCTTTTGGTTTTCTGTTTTGTATCTATACGTTTATGACCAGCAATATGTAATAACGAAAACTCCGCGTATCATCCCGTACTGCGTTTGCTGCAGCTAAGAACTGCACAGAAAAAGACATTCGCTATCTTTGATCTCATTTATTGAAGTCTTTACCTTTCATTAACTGCAACCACAATCAACGCCGTATATCTTTTTTAAAGATATTTCTTGTTTACATTAGTTTTTATTTAATTTTCCTTCAGCTTCTACTACTGATGTTGCTGCTGCTGCTGAAACTGCTTTACAAAACAATAATTTGAAGCATCCAATGCTACATATTACAACATCTGACAAAGCATCCTTGCAACGTAATATTCTGTTCAGCCCTGCCTGTCCACTGCTACTCTCTAATAACAATATTATAACTGCAATATCAGCCGCAGCAAGAACAACAATAACTACCACTACTCATAGTATTACTCTGAAAAGGACAGAGTTTATTATTTTAAGTATAAAATATAATTGATTGATAGTTTATAAACAAATTAATTAAAAGAAGTAGCAGAAATAAAACCTTTAATGTTTTTGTATCATATACAATTTTAAATACAAAACAAGAACAAAAACAAATTACCACTACCCCTTCTTTATGGTCTTAATGTTAAAGATCAATAAAAGACACTGGCCCTAAAACTTGTGGCCTACTGCTGCTACTATAACTGCTATTGCTGTGGCTGATACTGCTACTGAAACTGTTTACACTACAAGGCACTAATTTATTAATATCTAATAATAGACTTGAAGTTATGATTTTCAGTCCTGTCTGTTTGTGTATTTAGAGGATGGACATTTGTATAAGTATTAATAAACTGTTTTTCTGTTCTGAAAATGATTTATTTTATAATCCAGAGTAAAAAATCTTTATGTTTATTGTAAGTTTATCTAAATGTTAACTAAAAGTAAGATATAACGGGGTAATTGCCAGGTTGAAGAAGAAGAAGTGTTGTGGCATTATACGAGCCTTGTTGTTAGAAAACTGGGCTTAGTGCATGTGCGTAAAGTGTCGTCTCAGATTAGCCGGTGCATTCCACTTGTCACCTTAAATTTGTGTTTCATTTTATTTTGGAAATTTGCCCATAAACTCTTGTATATTTAATTAGCAAAAAATACATGTCACTTTACACTTTAGACTTTTTAAATGAGAAAAGGTTAAAGTTATTGGACAGTACATAAAAAAGGTCATTATCTCTAATAAGTGCAAAATATTCAGAAGGATAATATTGGTAGTAATATTTTCTTTTTACTAACAATATTTTAGGGGAAAAGTATGTTGAGTACTGACATTAATGTTAACAAATAGAGAACATGACATTATTTTATTGACTTAAAATTATTTTAAACACATGAACCGAGTCTTATTCTTTGCACAAAGGTAACTAGCTTTAATAATTTTAATAAGAAAGATTGTTTTCATAAATTCATGTTCCTAAAATTGAACACTATTATTTTGGATGTACATTATCAAAATAGAATTGTCTGTTCAGTGTTACAAAAATTATTAGAAAGGTCTAGTTAATAATGTTGAGAGATAATTTTCTATTGGAGAATCCAATACATAATACTATATGCATTTGAAGATACTAAAAGTAATTTGTTGTTTAACTTGACAACTTTTAATCCATTTCACTACTGCAACCACATTCCCTTTTTTGGATAAAAAGCTTAATTAATATAATAGAAACTGAACTGTAATGTATAATATGTAAAATATATTATTCCATGTGGTATATAAAATATAACACTTGATACATAACAACCAGTCGCAAGAACAAAATATGAATAATAAATCCAACACTTGAGTTAAAAATCAACAATAAATTAACAATATCGACTCATTGAGAAAACTTAACAGTGAGAAATAATCAGACAAAAATGAAAAGCTTATTACAGTAACAGCCCCCCCCCCCCCTAAAAAAAAAATCATTTAACAAATTCAACAAGAAAAAGTAATGAATAACAATATCAACGCGTTAGCAAAACTCAATAAACAAACAATAGGCAAAACTTTTTGCCATTTTTCATGAACTATAGCTTCCCATGAACAAATAATAAAAAAAGTTGCTACCAAGTATAAACTGACTTAACAAAACACATACATTTTAATTAAAAAATATGTAAATTAAGACGTCAATAACAAATGCAAAGTTACAAATCTTAAAAAACTAACTAACAACGGCATGGGTGGGAGACTGGGGCATCTCAAATGGCTTTCAGTTGAGATTGAATGGTCTCTATGGAAAACCTCATTTCGTCTATCCGCCTCTGAAACAATAATACAACTTGGACCTCTTATGAGTTTATTATGTTTCAAATCATTTTAATTTGTAGGCAATATTAATTAAAGTTTTGTCTGCTAAAATGCAATTTAAAACGTTACAGACAACGAGAAATTAAACAAGGGCTGTTTGTAAAACATGCATGCCCCCCTATATGGGCTCTCCGTTGTAGTGACAGCCATTGTGTGAATATGTTTTTTGTCACTGTGACCTTGACCTTTGACCTAGTGACCTGAAAATCAATAGGGGTCATCTGCCAGTCATGATCAATGTACCTATGAAGTTTCATGATCCTAGCCATAAGCGTTCTTGAGTTATCATCCGGAAACATTTTACTATTTCGGGTCACCGTGACCTTGACTTTTGACCTAGTGACCTGAAAATCAATAGGGGTCATCTGCAAGTCATGATCAATCTACCTATCACGTTTCATGATCCTAGGAATAAGCGTTATTCAGTTATCATCCGGAAACCATTTTACTATTTCGGGTCTCTGTGAACTTGACCTTTGACCCAGTGACCTCAAAATCGATAGGGGTCATCTGCGAGTCATGATCAATGTACCTATGAAGTTTCATGATCCTAGGCATAAGCGTTCTTGAGTTATCATCCGGAAACCATTTTACTATTTCGGGTAACCATGACCTTGACCTTTGACCTAGTGACCTCAAAATCAATAGGGGTCATTTGCAAGTCATGATCATGATCGTAGCCATTAGCATTCTTGAGTTTTCATCCGGAAACCATTTTACTATTTCAGGTCAACGTGACCTTGACCTTTGATATAGTGACCTTCAAATCAATAGGGGTCAACTGCGAGTCATGATCAATCTACCTATCAAGTTTCATGATCCTAGGCATAAGGGTTCTTGAGTTATCATCCGGAAACCATTTTACTATTTCGGGTCACCGTGACCTTGACCTTTGACCTATAGTGACCTGAAAATCAATAGGGGTCATCTGCAAGTCATGATCAATGTACCTATGAAGTTTCATGATCCTAGGCATAAGCATTCTTGAGTTATCATCCGGAAACCATTTTACTATTTCGGGTCACCGTGACCTTGACCTTTTACCTAGTGACCTTAAAATCAATAGGGGTCATCTGCCAGCCATTATCAATCTACCTATGAAGTTTCATGATCCTAGGCATAAGCGTTCTTCAGTTATCATCCGAAAACCATTTTACTATTTCGGGTCACTGTGACCTTGACCTTTGACCGAGTGACCTGAAAGTCAATAGGGGTCATATGCGAGTCATGATCAATCTACCTATGAAGTTTTATGATCCTAGGCCTAAGCGTTCTTGAGTTATCATCCGGACACCATTTTACTATTTCGGGTCACTGTGACCTTGACCTTTGACCTACTGACCTGAGAATCAATAGGGGTCATCTGCGAGTCATTATCAATCTACCTATCAAGTTTCATGATCCTAGGCCTAAGCGTTCTTGAGTTATCATACGGAAACCATTTTTCTATTTCGGGTCACCGTGACCTTGACCTTTGACCTAGTGACCTCAAAATCAATAGGGGTCATCTGCGAGTCATGATCAATGTACTTATGAAGTTTCATGATCCTAGGCCTAAGCGTTCTTGAGTTATCATCCGGAAACCACCTGGTGGACGGACCGACAGACCGACCGACAGACCGACATGTGCAAAGCAATCAATCATTGCTTTGTATCCTGTTGCATTCAATCTAATTTAAACTCACTCATCCATTGGTTGTTACAATTAAATCTGGACAGTGTCGTATGACTTTGGAAAAATGGCATATGTTTGTGTTTATGAAATTCTTAAACACATTTATCGTCATAAATGGTTAGATTTTTTTTTAATTGATGTAGTAATTATAAAGGATATCAGATTTATATGCACAATAGAAAAGTTATATGTACGCAGTTATCAATGCGGTAGGGTTTATATGTATGTATTGGCGAATGACAACACAAAAGTGCAATAATTTATGAATGCTCAGAACTTATAACGCGAATCAGTTTATAAGACACTGTCTTGTGACTTGGACCCCGTCATCCGCATTATTTTGGAGTTACAGTGTATCACCTATTTAAGGGTCAAGTAGAAAAATAGAACAAAAAATTGACAACAGAAGTTTTTGTTGTTTTTCTCTACTGATCAGTCAAGTGAGAACTGAATTTCCATACCTGTATTTTGATATGGGTTTCTTCCAAATAGGCAAGTGTACTCCTATTTTCCCACAGGCTTTCAGTAAGCAACACTCGTATGAGGTCTATTGTATTCCTGGAACAAAAAAAAAAAAATTGTGAAGACATTGTATAGTGTATGAGTGTGAAAGTTTGGTTTTTGGATCACAGCAGAGTCAATTTTTCCAAATCACTTAAATCCGTTAAGAAAATTTTAAGGAGGGCGGGTAGGCAGCCTATAGATAGCAGGCGTACGTTTAAGTCAATAAGGACCGCCTGCGATGTATTCTAATTAACCAGATCTGTGGTTTTTAGCTCGGCTGTTTTTCGGAGAGGTATTGTCATGGCCAGCTCGTCATGTCCGTCGTCGTCCTCTAAAACCTTAACATTTTGTTAAGGTTTTCAACATTGCTTCTAAAATAAAAGTGCTTCCATCTACAACATTGAAACTTCATATGTAGCTGCTCCTTGATGAGATCTACACACCAAACTCATTTTTGGGTTACTAGGTCAAAGTCAAGGTCACTGTGACCCCTAAATTTTTTTTAATCTATCAAGCTTTTGCAGCCGAGCGTGGCAACCGTTATGCGGTGCTCTTGTTTAAGTTTACAGCTATCACTGCGGGAAGTCTTCTCTGATACCACACTGCCAGAATTGAAATTATTATAAAACTATAAACAGAAATTCCTCATATCTTTTGTTGACTACAAAGGTATATGTCCCGACAAAAAGAGCGAAAATTTATTTGACAATGCACAACATCACCCCTTACGCATGGAAAGCGTGCATGTATTGATTTGTGGATAAAAACTTTGTAGCACAGAGAACATTGAGAGTGTTGTTTTCGGTTAAAAGCTGTGTTGTTGGATATAAATTTAACAAAATGATATCGTGAATAATTTGAAATTGGACATTTCCTCTAAATTAATATCAAATAAAACACGCTTCATCTTTATAAGAACGATCTTTTAGTTGAGTTATTATTAAAACAGTTATTGTACTGAATATACAGAACATCCGAAAAAATGGATTTAGTGTTGGGCGTTATGAAAACAAGCTTAGCATGTCTACTGAGCTATTGTGTATTCTGTGGTGTAATACAACAAAATGGATTAACATGTGTGGATGCAACTGTGCCGATTTGTTCCATAATTACCGGTAATATAATGTTTTTAATGCCATTATTTTGAAATTCTTATTAAGCATGAGAAGTACTATTACGTTACTTACAATAGTTTTTAATTAGCTTAATTTCTGGAGCTGCCGGGGGCTTTGCCCTGCACCCACCAGGGGCACTGGAGGGCCCCTTGACCCCCAGCAAAAACTTCTGGTTTTCAGACATTTTCCATTGTCAACTTTCACCCATGATAGTGTTATAAGGCTATGATTGGAGTCATTAAGATTTTTAACATTAGCCCCTCATAAATAAGCCCTTTTCACTCACACAAAAACATCCAAGAGGACACTGACCCAGAAGTGTGGAAGGTAGACTGTTGCAATTCAGTGCTTTTAAACACCAGTAATAGTCTGATCCAGGAATTCACACAAGTTTTGAAAACCCCACAAATCCCTTGGTACAAACAACACATCCATTGTACCAACCAATGATAGCAGTTACTTTAAATTATAATGGTCGAGATGATGTGTGATTTTGAAAGGATTATCAATGGGTCAGCTTAATTTGTACCAGCAGACTAGTGGGTTTTCCAAAAGGTTGCATATATTGGAACCCTTTTTTAGCTCACCTGATTGCTCAGGTGAGCTTTTGTGACCAGTCTTTGTCCGTCGTATGTCCGTCCGTTCGTCCATCCATCCGTAAACATTTGCCTGTAAACACTCTAGAGGCCACATTTCTTGTCCCATCTTCATGAAACTTGATCAGAAGCTTTGTCCCAATGACATCTCGTCTGAGTTCGAAACTGGGTTATGCCAGGTCAAAAACTAGGTCACTAGGTCAAAAAAAAGAAAAACCTTGTAAACACTGTAGAAGTCACATTTCATGTCCAATCTTCATGTAACTTTGTCAAAATGTTTGTCTTAATGATATCTTAGTTGAGTTCAAAAGTGGTTCCGATCCGTTGAAAAACATGGCCGCCAGTGGGCGGGGGAGTTTTCCTTATTTGGCTATAGAGAAACCTTGTAAACACTCTAGAAGTCACAATTTTTGGCCAATCATCATGAAAGTTGGTCAAAACATTGGTTCAATTGATGTCTCGGACGAGTTTGAAAATGATCGAGAAAAAACATGGCCGCCAGTCGGCGCGGCATTTTTCTCAATATGTATATAGTGGCAGTTTTCCCTCTTTTGCTATAAAGAAACCTTGTAAACACTTTAGAAGTCACAATTTTTTGCCAATCATCATGAAAGTTGGTCAAAACATTGGTTTTATTGATATCTCGGACAAGTTTGAAAATGGTCGGGATCGGTGAAAAAAACATGGCCGCCAGTGGGCGGGGCATTTTTCTCTATATGTATATTATGAGTAAAAACACGTGAACACAGTAGAAGTCACATTTTTGGCCAAATTTTCATGAAATTTGCTCAGAACATTTGTTTCTTTGATACGAGAGTCGAGTTCAAAAATGGTTCTGGTCAGTTGAATAACATGGCTGCTGGGAGTGGGGCAGTTTTCTCATTATGCCCCCCCCCTTTCGAAGAAGAGGGGGTATATTGTTTTGCTCATGTCGGTCCGTCCGTTCACCAGATGATTTCCGGATGATAACTCAAGAGCGCTTATGCCAAGGATCATAAAACTTCATAGGTACATTGATCATGACTCGCAGATGACCCCTATTGATTTTCAGGTCACTAGGTCAAAGGTCAATGTCACGATGACCTGAAATAGTAAAATGGTTTCCGGATGATAACTCAAGAACGCTTATGCCTAGGATCATGAAACTTCATAGGTACATTGATCATGACTCACAGATGACCCCTATTGATTTTCAGGTCACAAGGTCAAAGGTCAAGGTCACGGTGACCCAAAGCAGTAAAATGGTTTCCGGATGATAACTCAAGAATGCTTATGCCAAGGATCATGAAACTTCATAGATACATTGATCATGACTCGCAAATGACCCCTATTGATTTTCAGGTCACTAGGTCAAAGGTCAAGGTCATGATGACCCGAAATAGTAAAATGTTTTCCGGATGATAACTCAATAACGCTTAGGCCTAGGATCATGAAACTTCATAGGTACATTTATCCCGACTCAAAGATGACCCCTATCGATTTTCAGGTCACTAGGTCAAAGGTCAAGGTCACAGTGACCTGAAATAGTAAAATGGTTTCTGGATGATAACTCAAGAACGCTTATGCCTAGGATCATGCAACTTCATAGGTACAATGATCATGACTTGCAGATGACCCCTATTGATTTTCAGGTCATTAGGTCAAAAGTCAAGGTCACAGTGCCAAAAAACTTATTCACACAATGGCTGTCAAGGTCATGGTGACTCAACTTAGAAAAATGGTTTCCGGATGATAACTCATTCATAAGTACATTGATCATGACTCGCAGATGAAATAATGATGAAACTTGACCAGGATGTTTGTCTGGACATATCAAGGTCAAGTTTGACATTTGGTTAAGATTATATGAACAGACTCCTCTCAGGTGAGCGAACTAGGGCCATCTTGGCCCTCTTGTTTTTCATAAGCATCTGTGGAAGCTAGAAATGCCCTCTGCATATTAGTTCAGATGATGGATAACACATTTGTGGAAGGCAGTTTGGATTTCCTAGCAACATATCAGGTGTTAAGATTTGTTATGAAATACATTTCTTTCCTTCATCCACCCTAAATTCATATATGCCGTAATTTTTTCGGACACCCACTTTTTAAGCCAAAATAATTATTTTATGTGACTCTTAATTTTCGGACATACTGGTTTTCGTCCATAATAAATGACTGCAATTTTTCAGACAGTATATTTTACAGCGCTATATAAAAAGATTTTTTCCCCGTTTTCGCTTATCTGGGACCCTCTAATCATTTTTACATATTAACAATAATAATACCTCGCATAGAATACCCCGAAAATCGGCGGTAATTTAGGGAAAAAAATCACTTTATATAAATTTAAATTTAATTTTAATAAACTTGTTCATGCAAAAAGTGACTTGTAAGTGAATAGATAATATATTCTTACTGTGGGTCCACTGCCGGGTCCGCTGCAGGGTTCACTGCGGGGTGTGCTGCAGGGTTGACTGTGGGGTTCACTGCTGGGGCCGCTGCCGTGTCCGCTGCTGCAATGTCTACCATCAGGGCGGCTGCCGGGTGTGCTGCTGGGGCTGTTGCTTTGTCTACAGGTGTGGTTGAAGGTGTGTCCATCAGGGCGGCTGCCGTGTCCGCTGCTGGGTGCGCTGCTGGGGCTGTTGCTTTGTCTACAGGTGGGGTTGCAGGTGTGTCCATCAGGGCCGCTGCCGTGTCCGCTGCTGGGGCTGTTGCTTTGTCTATAGGTGGGGTTGCAGGTGTGTCCATCAGGGCCGCTGCCGTGTCCGCTGCTGGGGCTGTTGCTTTGTCTACAGGTGGGGTTGCAGGTGTGTCCATCAGGGCCGCTGCCGTGTCCGCTGCTGGGTGTGCTGCTGGGGCTGTTGCTTGAGCTGCAGGTGGGAGTGTGTCCATCAGGGCCGCTGCCGTGTCCGCTGCTGGGGCTGTTGCTTGAGCTGCAGGTGGGAGTGTGTCCATCAGGGCCGCTGCCGTGTCCGCTGCTGGGTGTGCTGCTGGGGCTGTTGCTTGAGCTGCAGGTGGGAGTGTGTCCATCAGGGCCGCTGCCGTGTCCGCTGCTGGGGCTGTTGCTTGAGCTGCAGGTGGGAGTGTGTCCATCAGGGCCGCTGCCGTGTCCGCTGCTGGGTGTGCTGCTGGGGCTGTTGCTTGAGCTGCAGGTGGGAGTGTGTCCATCAGGGCTGCTTCCTATGTAGCTGATAATAATAATATAGTTTTTGTTACATACAGTTGAAATCCGATGGCCTGAATATGCACGGGCCGACAATAAAAGTTTTAGGCATCAGTTATTCGAGCCAACCTGTTTCTTATATACTGTATTTACTAGGGATGCAAGAGGTTACAAAAATCATTAACCGGTTAACCTTTTGCCGTTACCGGTTAACCAAAATGCCTTAAGTAATTAAAATGATTAACAGTATAAAATGATTAAGAGTATGCAAACAATGTCATACCGCTCGGCCCGCTCTATAGAAACTTAAGTAATTCAAATTTGAAATCGCTTGCATTGATAACATGCCAGTTTTGTAATAAAATGTTTTATACAATTTTAATAATTTTGTAAATGTATACCACATATTTTATTTATTTTTCCCGCGTAAATGCATTGGAGTCAAAAATTAAGAACTACACAATGTTAATTTTCACGTGTTATCAACTTATTTTAGTTGGGCCGCTTATATTACGTTCGCGTCTAATATCGCTCACAAAAATGGTGTGTTCCTTTGCACACTCTGTTTTAATGTTTGGAATTTAAATTGAATTAACATTAAAATGTTTTTACCCTTACATTTCGACGTAAAGTTGGTTATGTGTGTTCAATGAATCGGCATCTCTTTTAATTCGATAATTGCATATTTTGTTGTTGCATTTTAGCATCTGTAGCCAAAGTATTATTGTTTGATATTCAATTTACATTTTAAAAAGTGGGTAAACTTAAGGACACAAATGCAAATTAAATTAATTTTGGACAAAATGTAGGTTGTAAATGTAATAATTTATATATATATATATATATATATATAATCGGTATATTTATTCAAAAGCTAAGTAACTAAGTATTATGATCTCAAATACTGATAGTAACATATGGTTGTTGACGCACCATAGCACGCAAATTTCAAGCAATTACACAAATATTAAATTTAAAAGTTTTATTTGTAAAATATTTTTAATTGATATTTTATTATTTAATTAATTATAATTTGCTTTCTTAAATAAAACTTGCATCGGACGGTAATGTTGGCATCGATGAACGTAAAGTATAATAATGATATTATATTCTGATAAAGAAATACGACGTAAACTCAACAAGATTTTAACTACGAATGCAATTCTTGATAAAATTGTTACTTATAAACACAGTATTTTCCCGAGCAATCAGTGTTAGATATAGGTTAACAAAACATCCAAATAAGCTGTCCAATGTTTCAACTGATTTGTATCCGGATGAGTTCGATAAAGAGTCCATTCAACTTCACTAATAGCTCCCACTCCCTGCTATTCGCTAGTTACATTTTTCGCGAGTCAAACAAACAAAAGGGCCAATTATCAAAACGTTCCCCCTATTATTTACATGCTGTTCTAACTAGTTGCCAGTGCTAATTGGCAGTATGTCACGCGCAAAAAGTAAAATTGTACGAATTATTCCATGAAAAAAAAAGCAGATATTTATTTTCAGGTAAACCTATCCCCGAAAATGTAACCTGTTAACTGGTTGTTTTGGTAGGTTTACCTGTTAACCTCTTGCATTTCTAGTACTTACTAACAGGAATCTGCAAAAGAATTGCATCTCCTGTTTAAGAGTATTTATTCTGCCTAAACTCCATACTTTTTTCTGATTTTCAATAAATAAGAACTAAACATTTACTTAACGTTTTTGTTAATCAATATTTTAAAACAGTAACACATACAAGAAACACGTAATACTGTATCATATAATAAATGTATATTATATCAGCATGGTTTAAGTTAATGACATGGAACTCATGGTAAAGCATAAATAATGGCATAATATAATCAAGGGCTTCTAATTGATTATCAGCTTTATAACAAAAAGCAAGTTGGAGCCAAACCAACAAAAGAACATGTGAAAATTGTGACCAGTACAGGAAAAACTATTTGAGCCATCCAATAATTAGACCCCCCCACATTCAAGCCAACCAACAGAAATTTGTATGAATATATATCAATAAAAAAATTTGGTGCTTCTCGGTAAGTTCAAGCCAACCTGAAATTAGAAACAAGCCAGTTTGAGCCATCAGGTTTTGACTTTATAGTTATGCCCTATGCACAAGAAAGCTGTTAAAGAAGGGTTTGCACTGGTTTCAGGTTTTCCATTGATGTCCTCTAAACATTGGATTTATTTTCAAGAGCATAATTATCTAGGACAAGAGCACGGCATAACGCGTGCCACGCTCGACTGCGAAAGCTTTAACAGATTTTTCTTTTAGAGGTCACAGTGACCTTGATCTTTGACCTAGTGACCCAAAAATGAGTGTGGCGTGTAGAACTCATCAAGGTGCATCTACATATGAAGTTTCAAAGTTGTAGGTGGAAGCACTTACATTTTAGAGCCAATGTAAAGGTTTTAGCATGACGCCGGCGGACAACGAGCAGGCTATGACAATACCTCGGGCTTTGTCCGAAAACAGCCTCCCTAAAAAAATATACGAAAACTAACAAATATCTATATAATACTGATGTTCAACTTTCATACTTAGTCGTTTCCTCTTGATAGGAGTAGTTCTCTTCCCACTTGACAAACTAGTAGGGTCTATTCCGAAAACAGGAACTGATGACTGTGAGATTTCCATCATGTCCTCAGTTGCCAAGGCTGATTGTAAACAAAATAAACACAACATATCAGTCACTATCTTCTATGCATCTTGGAACAAAATAGACACTGTTAGAGCAATCCTGATTTCAAAACAATGAAGCTATAAGAGAAGGGTGGGGGGTGGGCATTTGCTGGTTTTAGGTTGAAATAAAAAGATTTATTTAAAACACATTTATGTTTAAATGAGAAGATGTTACCAGTCTTAATTAGTTGCATAAATGTTTCCAACTCATCATTGTCATTGCAAAGAGTTTTAATTTTTTTATGAAAATGTCTTGATTGTTTTTTGTTAATGTGGTGTTCTTTATAATAAGCCTTGTCGAGTGCTTCTCACCTCTACTTGCATACATGCCAGAATTTTTTAGGTCCAAAGCGGGACATTCCATAAAAAATTGTCGGGACATTTGACCAAAAAGCAAGACACCTAAAACGATCTATCATTCCACCTTTACTGTAGTCAGTATAGTCAACAAAAACTCTTGATACTTTTATTCAAGACATAAAACATCTGATATGAAGCATGAAATCTAAAACATAACAATAACAGTTTATTAAATAAGACAATAGCAAACAACGAAGATAATATTCATCTTTTTAGAGTACAAAATCTGGAACATTACGACAACAATACTCATTATATTACGTTCAATGGCAAACATTAACGCAGGGGAGGTTATCTAGTACACTGAAAGTACGGGTTACAGTAAACTAGTACCGAACAGTTACATCAGCTTGACACAGAATGCGCGGCCGTACACATTTCTGAGGTAGGTCTTTGGTGGAAGCAAACCGTCTTTGTGTTCAATTTAACTGCCAACAACTTAATTGGAGTAGGGTCAAACTGTCATGCATAGCACCTCGTTGTTTTTATTACAATTACACACAATTACACTAGACAGGATGGGTATCACTTATTGGACTGTTTGTTGCGATTTTGGTATATTGCACAATCGGATTATCGCGCTATTTTGGAACTAATCATTGAATGTAAAAGACTTATTAATGACGTAGAGTTAATTTTACAAAACAATTGTTTTGTAAATCGTTTCAAACAAAGACAAAAACAAACACATTTTCAACATTTATTTCATTATAATACAACTATCGATAGCAATAAGCGACCACTATCTTGAAGATCACCATGGTGTGAATGCCGGATAAAATCAATAATTAGCCGATAAATCGCTGATAAGGTGTCATAAACAACACTGGTACACACGAGAAGTAGAATCGGATTGTTAATTGGGGGCAATAAAGGGATTAGCGGTGGTAAGTGTTAGCGAAACAGAGCTTGAATAGCGAATTTTATTGGGAACCTATAGACCTTACATCGTTTTTTAACGAATGTCGGGACAAATCGTCTCATATCGGGACGCCGGGACAAAGGGCCCAAAAGCGGGACTGTCCCGCCGAGATCGGGACGTCTGGCATGTATGCTACTTGTTCACCCACGTCACTTCGACCTGCACTTACGTGGGAAGCCTGGCGTTCCAACAATGTGAGCCTTCTTTCAGTCATGTCTGAAACAAATATTTTGTTGATTTTCTTTGAAGTTTTCTTCATGCATGTACATTCTGTGCAATCAATTTACACAAGGTTCTTTTTACTTCCAAGAGAACTGCCATGGACAAACATTTCACAATTTTGACACTGAAATGTTAACAAATATAACACAGCAAAATTAATGAAAAAAAAACACATTGCATAATGTGAAAATGTGACTTTTTGGCTGAAAACTGTCAAAATCTCTCAATTATCAGTTAAAATTATATTCCACTATACTGTTATCACTTATTAGTTCCTTTCAATCATGGTGAATTTTACATGAATAATCCAACGGCAGTTAATTGTTATATATAATCAGATACATACGGAATATTACGCTAGTCAATTGTTCCAAGAGTTTGTATCACTGGAGTCAGGCTTGTCTGATAACGTATCAAAGGAGAGGAGGAGCCTCGAGTGTGATGCGAAATAGCACAAGCCACGAGAGTGACACAAACTCTTGGAACAATTGACTAGCGTAATATTCCTTTTATTATATACAACTAACGAAAACAGTTAACAAATGTATTTTTTACTTTAACAAAACTGACAAAACAATGACTAAAACGGTACGCCATAGTTTATTTAAGACACATATGAATACAGTTTATGTAAATTAACGTGTAAACATTCCAACCGGGAAGACACAGGTTTCCGACACGCTTACCTTAATGCCATCGTTAATCCAATTTTTATAACAATTAAGTTGACAACTTTAATGCGATGTTTATAACAAAAATGTTTAAACGATATGCACTTCCACTTCTATCTCCCATGTCTTTATCGAAACTTAGTTTAAACCACACTATTTTATTGTATTCCTATCGAAATATACATTTATGCATGATAAACACACACTCCAAAATACGTTTTTAACACATATTTTACTGTTAAAAAACACCACGTCCGACATGTCCTTACAGAGTTTAGATAAAACTATTGTGTTTTGTCACAGAAATGACGTCACACGATGTGCTATGCAATATATTTCGTAATATAAAATATTTCTATTTTCGGTGCGTGTAATGTGACGTCATTAAATAGGTTGAAGTAGTCCGGCTAGTATGGTAATACGGAATTGGAAACAGCGAGTAGCGTAATACGGGATTTTTTATTTCAATGATTGATACAACCTGTATTTTGTTAAAAGCATTAAACAGGTATATAATAAAGGTTATTATGGATAGAAGCTACTAGCAGGATCCAGCAGAATTCAATTAAAAAGTTACTGTAATACATTTGTAATACAATACTATATGTTTTTGGAACCCTATACAAACTGTCAATAATGTTGGCAGAATTAATGAAGGTGCTGAAATTAAGTATTGCACAATGGACATTTTCAACATTTTACAATGATTATGCTAAGTTTGTATTAAGACAATTTATTGTATGCAATGTAATGGTGACAAAGATTTTGAATTTTGTCAAAATAATAGACAAGAAAGGCCTTTAGTACAGCATTTTTAAGTAGCAAAATAAAGTGGTGAGAACATTTGTTTGCTCAGTGGAGCCCGTTAAAGAGCTTTGTTTATGGGTTAACTCACAGGAGGGAAGTCCATATTTAAAACAAGAGCACCGCCTTGCGGGTGCAGACCGCTATCTATTTTCTTTTTAAAGGTGAACGGACTCTCATTTTCAATCACAAAGGAGGGAGGTGTGGACATTTATTACATTATCTTCCAAAAGCGGAAAAAAATGCAAAAAAAAAAAAATCAGGGGGGGGGGGATTCTTGGGTGCAATGGTTGGACGGTATTTCAAACATAAAATAATAAAAATAAATATTTGTGTTTTTTAACCGTTTCAAAAAAATAAATAAATTGGGGGGGGGGGTGAGGTGGGGGGGGGGGTATAGTGTGAGGGTGTGGTAGTAATTTGTGAGATGATCTTACAAAAAAAAAAAAAAAAAATTGGGGGGGGGGGGGATTCGGGTGGGGAAAGGGGGTGGGGGGCGGATTCTTGGGTGTGATGGTTTGACGGTATTTCAAACATAAAATAATAAAAATAAATAGTTGTGTTTTTTTACCGTTTAAAAAAAAAATTGGGGGGTGGGTGGGGTATTGTGTAAGGGTGTGGTGGCCATTTGTGAGATGATCTTAAAAAAAAAAAAAAATAGGGGGGGAATCGGGGGGGGGAGGGGGGGGGGGGGGGCACGGGGGATGGTTTGGGTGGAGTCTATTGTATGTCAGGTAAGAGTAGTTTTGTCAAAGTATCAATCAAATCTAATCATAAATAAAGAAGTTATGGCAATTTTAGCAAAATTTAATAATTTGACCTTGAGAGTCAAGGTCATTCAAAGGTCAAGGTAAAATTCAACTTGCCAGGTACAGTAACCTCATGATAGCATGAAAGTATTTGAAGTTTGAAAGCAATAGCCTTGATACTGTAGGAATAAAGTGGACCTAAACACAAAACTTAACCTAATTTTCTATTTTCTAAGTATAAAAAGGGCACATAATTCTGTCAAAATGCCAGTCAGAGTTACATTACCTTGCCTGCACAGTCCCCTTATGATAGTTAGTAAGTGTTGCAAGTATGAAAGCAATAGCTTTGATACTTAAGGAATAAAATGGACCTAAACACAAAACTTAACCAAAATTTTCAATTTTCTAAGTATAAAAAGGTCACATAATTCTGTCAAAATGCACGCCAGAGTTATCTAACTTTGCCTGCCCAGTCCCCTCATGATAGTAAGTAAGTGTACCAAGTTTGAATGCAATAGCATTGATACTTTCTGAGAAAAGTGGACCTAAACGCAAAACTTAACCGGACGCCGACGCCAAGGTGATGACAATAGCTCATAATTTTTTTTTTTAAAATAGATGAGCTAAAAAAAAATTATGCCTCCGAAGGGTAGCATATGGTTTTTGAATTGTCTGTCTGTCTGTCCGTCCGTCTGTCTGAAAACTTTAACATTGGTCATAACTTTTGCAATATTGAAGATACATGTAGCAACTTGATATTTGGCATGCATGTGTATCTCATGGAACTGCACATTTTGAGTGGTGACAGGTAAAGGTCATCCTTCAAGGTCAAAGGTCAAATTTATGGATTCAAAGTGGCGCAGAAGGGGGCATTGTGTTGCAGACAAACACATCTCTTTTTATATATATATATACTAGTATGCTATAATAGAGACAAGGAGTTCAACTTAGTTTACCATAAAACTAGACCATCTTTACTGTAAACCATGTAACTCGAACAATTTTTAACGAATCAACTACACACCGGTTATTTTTGAAAGCTAATAAAATAATTCATCAGGAAAATTAACATCACTACCATAGATCCAGCAGTATGTTGATACCAGCCCTCAGAAGCTGACCCATTTTCAAAATCGTGTTTGGTCGGACACAAGTGTGTCCACATAGAGATTTTCCATGTCCATCACTTTAAAGAGCTAAAACTCAATAACCAAGTCATTAAACGGTAGATAAACAGCACCTGCATGCACAATAAACATTTTACAATTGGTTACAATACCGATTGTTATGGAAAAAGTATGGCAAACACCATTTTATCCCGCCTTTTGTTCTGCGATTACAAAATCTAAACAGAAAAATACTGTTTTGACTCTGGGAAACCCTTTGAGGACGTCAGAGATTGTGTAAACTGTGCACAAAATACAATTGGTTGGTTTTCATCAATTTCTCACTTACTTTTGTACCAATTAGATGCTCAGGAAATTCCGCCCCACCAATAAAAGACAAATAGCAAACGCATCATCGGCGAACACATTGCTTTATTGAATGATGGGGATTCCCATACTTATTTAAAAAAATAAACCTCTCGGTGGTTTATTTACAAGTCGGAGTGAAAAACACTTGGATGGTGTGTGAATGACTATAAAATGTATTATTATCGATTCATTTAAGCTACACACCTTGAAATGAAATACATGTTTATCAATACATATATACATGCAATTTGAAAGTGTGCAAAATTGTCATTAAATCTATAGCCTAGTTAGCAAGTAATTTATTATTATTTTTAATTTTAAAACCGAAAGAAGGAGTTCTATACGTATACGTCCATTTCGACAAACGCGATTACTTTAAGTTTTAAAGCGCAAAAAAGAAGGATTTCTACGTAACCACCAGATATATTCTAATTGGCATAGATATAATTAAATCTATAGCCTAGTTAGCAAGTAATTTATTATTTTTCAAATGGTACCCGGCTTTTAAAGCCCAAGTAGGATTTCTTGACGTATATGTCCATTTTGACAAATGCAATTATTTTTAAGTTTTAAAGCGCAAAAAAATGGATTTCTACCTTATAACCACCAGATATATTCTAATTGGCATAGATTAAATATGTTTCTTATTTATACTTAAATTAACTATGCCATGTATTTCATTGCAAGGTGTGTGGCTTTAATGTTAATTGAATGGGAAATACTGTAAAACCATTAAATTTCGTGTGGTACGAATTTTCGTGGATTTCGTTGTTCCGCTGAACCACGAATTCAAGTACCAACAATTATTTTACAATTTTAATCCGAAATTGGTCTTTTCCGAATGTCATTGCGGACATTCTCTATTGTTTTCGGTTATCAGAGATATTTGATTGAGATATGCTAGGTAATAAAATATGTTGTTTTCTTGATAAGTGTTTGGGTTATAATACTTTTAAATCAAGCACGGAATTTAAACTGTACATCAACGATTGTTCTCTTTTACGTGATGTCGTCAAATTAACAGTTTGTACATTTATCACATATGTCAATTAGTGCCAATTAAAGTTAAAAGAGACAAAACGGTTTTCACACCTGTATTTTGGGGACCTTATTACTCAATTGTTTCTACTAGGGGACCGATTGAGCAGAGAATTGCAAATATTGTCAAAACAACATTGATGGCATTTAGCGGGCGGGGACACACAAGATCGCCGCTTATTCGCTCTTATCGACAATGGTCGGCAACACTTTCATGCTTCAGTGCACATTAATCACACGCCTTGCTGTCAACACACATTAGCAGATTATTCTTCGTTATTACTCTGGTTGTTTTAGAAAAGTTTAATTATTATGACTGTCAATCTTCCCCGAAAATTTGAAATCCACGAAATTACGTGTCAACGAATTAGTTGTTTTTTATTAAACCACGAAATTTCATACCGACAAATTTCTATACGTTTACAGTAACCGTTTTGACAGTCATGTAATCTTTGTGTTTCTGCTGTTTGAAACGATCTGTATACTTGTGTCCAACCAAAAATTGTACCGTGAGTGTCAACTTCTGAGGGCTGGTATCGAAATACTGCTGGATCAATGGTAGTGATGTTAATTTTTCCTGATTAATTATTTAATAACCTTTTGAAAACAGCTGGTGTGTAGTTGATTCATTATATATATAAATATATAAATAAAATATAAACAAGATGCGTTTGTGAAACACAATGTCCCCCTATATGACGTTTGACCTTGTAGGATGACCTTGACCCTTCACCACTCAAAATGTGCAGCTTCATGAGATACACATGCATTTCAAATATAAACTTGCTAGCTTCAATATTGCAGAAGTGACATTACATGAGCAATTTTGACCCATATATTTGACCTTGAAGGATGACCTTGACCTTTCACCACTCAACATGTGCAGCTTCATGAGATACACATGCATGCCAAATATCAAGTTGCTATCTTCAATATTGCAAAAGTACACTGCAACGCCGATATATCGCGGGCCGTTATATCGCGCTGTCCAATATATCCCGCTTTGGCTATGGCTCCCAAAAATCCGACGAGCATGATCACAAAATGACATGTTTAAATCTGAGAATTCGCTAACTTAAAAACTGGTTCTAGCTAGTATCAACACCCCATATTTCGCGGCTTACTATGGCACGCAGTGAAGCGTGAAAAACAGTCGATTAGTGACAATGTTGTTTACACAAGGCTGGGGTTGTTTTTAACACTTAGGAAATATCCAATTAGTGTCATTGCAAAGGTAATAATGGCAGTTAACTGGTATATAGATCGTTAAATTTCGGTACTGGTCATGAATTTATTTGTCCTGATAAAAAGCGCGCGAAAATTGCGTGGGTGTATTTATTTGTAAATAAAAATTTCGTAGCCGGTGTAACATTGCGATAATTTAATTTCCGTTAAAAGTTTCGTTGTAAATTTCAACAAAAGTACCGCGGTATCTCGCGAATTATGTGGCATTGACATTTCCTCTTAATAAAATATAATTCAAACACACGGTATCATTACCGTTACGCTAAGGGTAAATTCGAATCTATGCACAATGCATTTTATAAGGTTTTTTACGGCAAGAATTTTCCATTTTAGCTGATTCGCAAGGGATCGTACATGAAAATGAAAAACATAATTTACATTTTGGTTTTTATTATAAATACACAGATACTTATGTAGTAATGAAAACGTTTATTGTATAATTGGTTTGCAATTATTACAAAACAAATATGCAGCAGCGCTGTATATAAAATGAAAACATTGGGGAAATTTGAGAAGTTAACCGCAATACAATTGAGTTAGACATGTCTCGAGTTATATCGCGCGCCGGATATATCGCGCTCACGATCTTTGGACCCCACCAACCGCGATATATTGGCGTTGCAGTGTATTCATAAAATAAGCGATTTGGGCCACATATATTTGACCTCTGACCTTGAAGGATGACCTTGACCTTTCACCAGAGCTATAAGGTTTTGTGAAATTCTTAATTTACTACCAGATTTTCAAAAAGAATTCTTAACTCTGAAATTTTATTCTTAACGTTACTACTTAGTTTTGGAAAATAATTCATATTTTTTCTAAATGACCTAAAAATAAATAATAATGGTTATTTTCATGCAAAAAAAATCAAAATAAACATACTAGCAACTTTATTTATACGAGTTCAACAGTGTCTTTTCAGTATTATACAATTTTATTCTTTAAATACCTTCATATGCCCAAACTGTGCTTAGATTGCATGCCTTTGATGAATTTTTACATATTTCACAATGAAAACGGATCTCCCCTTCAATCTTTTCAACGATTAGCCACGGGACTTGTCCCTTCCACTCGTTCAATGTTTTTTTGTGTGTTTAAGTTTGGACCCGTCGTGTCGCGTTTTTGTTTAGCTTTTCCGACTGTGTCGGCAACTGAACATACAACATCGTATAAGATCTTTACTATAATGTCTTTCTAAACATTTAACTTCGGCTCACATTGCGTACAATATGTTAAAATCGTGTTTTTGGACGCTTTGCAGTTTTTTAGGACGCTCTCTGGGCGCCGCCATTGTTTTTTGACAGAAAGACTGTATACGCCGCTTTTATTAGAAAAAATGCGCTTTGTTAAACAAACCCGATAACCATTCTATATATTCACCGCAAAGATCTTAAATACGCAAAAAGAACTCAATAAAAATCGATACGAATCGATGTAAAAATAATATTCGTAACTTAATTTTGTATGTCTTAATGGTACGACAAGATTTTAAAATAAATACGTAACGGACTGGAAAATAATTTGTAATATCGAAAATACAACCCTTATTTGGAGCTCTGTTTCACCACTCAAAATGTGCAGCTCCATGAGATACACATGCATGCCAAATATCAAGTTGCAATCTTGAATATTGAAATACTGCAAAAGTGTACATTAAATTAGCGATTTTGACCCATATATTTCACCTTTGACCTTGAAGGATGACCTTGAGCTTTCACCATTAAAAATGTGCAGCACCATGAGATACATATGCATGCCAATTATCAAGTTGCTATCTTCAATATTGCAAAAGTTATTGCAAATGTTAAAATTGGCGCAAACAGACAGACAGACAGACCAACCAACCAACCAACCAACAGACAGGGCAAAAACAATATGTCCCCCACTACTATAGTGGGGGACATAAAAATATTTTGGGCACCCCTCCTGTGGTTAATTATTGACTTGATCCAGAAATATAATCATTTAATATATTACTTTGCTTATTTTATACTTAAAACCTGTTGCAATTCTGTTAATTTCTGTAGGGAAGAAACTTTTTTTTATCAGATGACATTCATGATTTTGTTTCTTTAAGTTTGACTCACCCAAAAGTGATTGTTCACATTTTTGGATAATTAAATTACAAAGAACTACAAAGAAAGATCTGTGCTGTGGCACGTTCTGCCTGTGATAAACAAGGCAAACACGATGCTGACTAATGTTCCTAGGCAGTTTTGATGTATTGGTCAATATGACTAAGCCTTGGTCCAAAATAAGTTACCGTATATGTCAAGGTTAAAATTAAGGCTGATGATCTGAATGTGCTGAGACTTTGATGAAAGTATCAAAGCTTAAGTGCAAAAGAACGTTTTTATAAGGTGGAAATGACAGGACTGAAGAGGCCAATTGCCTTCAAACTTCCTGGTTACACCCGGGGAATAAAAACACAGGCATCACAAAATAATATTCAACCTTCATATTTTATATTGTAAAATCATGAGTCTGTTTGGTCATTATATCCTGTCTGTTATTAGATTACCTTTTGTCAAAGGCCTTCCGGCCCTCTCATTAATGTCCTGTAAGATAGACATCAGCCTGTTCGCCATCTGAAAGTGTGACATTATGTTTCAATTACAGCAGTGAGTAACGAAATGTGCATTATCCGATGCAATTAGTTGATATTTGCATCTTGAGCTTGGTGACTTAAATATATACATGGTCATATCATGAACACAGATTGTATTATTATCTTCTATGTTGTACTGTTTGATATACTGTTCAATGGACAATTTGTAAGAGTAAAATTTAATGCAAACCTTTTAAGAGATAAATTTTTGAATATTTTCCTGGCAAAGGTATGTAAATGATGTAGGGAAGAGCATTCATGATGATTATAACATTTTGCCTGAGCACTTGTGTAGAAATATCTGCATACTATCAGTGATTTTTTTTGCTTTAATTTGTTACAGCCTTTGCCATTTGAATTGGGAAAATTAGCGCCATAAACAGTGAAATTGGGAAAAATAGCGCCATAAACCATGAAATTGGGAAAAATTAAGCATTATAAATAGGATTATAAGTAACAGAAGTGATATTGTTCAGTGAACATGCACTTAAAAACAATATCACTTCTGTTTTTTTTTTTTTTTTTTTTTGGAAGTTGGGCTTTTTTGGGGGAAATTTTGGTCAGATTTTTGGGAAAAAACGTGTATTTTTGCGATTGGGAAGCAGCCGAAATTCGACTGTAAATTTGAGCAAAAAATATCACTGCATACCCTACTTTTAACAACATGTGTAAGTGAAACACAATGTCCCCCTATATGATGTTTGACCTTGAAGGATGACCTTGACCTTGTGAAGGATGACCTTGACCTTTCACCACTGAAAATGTGCAGCTCCATGAGATACACATGCATGCCAAATATCAAGTTGCTATCTTCAATATTGCAAAAGTATTCATAAAATAAGTGATTTGGGCCACATATATTTGACCTCTGACCTTAAAGGATAATCTTGACCTTGACCTTTCACCACTCAAAATGTGCAGCTCCATGAGATGCACATGCATGCCAAATATCAAGTTGCTATCTTCAATATTGCAAAAGTATTTATACAAGGGACAAAATTGTCACAAAACCAGGTTTTCATTGTGAAAAAAAATCTGATAAAGGGAGACAACTCAAACTGAACTTTTGAAATGAACAAACAAAATTAACCCCCTTTGTAAGTTTGTTTTAAAATAAATCTATTTTTAGTCGTGGCGACCTTGACATTGGAGATATTGACGTGATTCTTTCGTGCGACACACCGTCCCATGATGGTGAACAAATGTGCCAAATGATTTTAAAATCTCATAATGAATGACATAGTTATAGCCCAGACAAGCTCATTTATGGCTATTTTTTACCTTTGAACTCAAAGTGTGACCTTGACCTTGGAGATATTGACGTAATTTTTTCGCGCGACACACCGTCTAATGATGGTTAACAAATGTGCCAAATGATTTTAAAATCTCACAATGAACGACAAAGTTATGGCCCGGACAAGCTTGTTCCGCCCGCCCGCCAGCCAACCCGCCCGCATTCGCCAATCTAATAACCAGTTTTTTCCTTCGGAAAACCTGGTTAAAAATAAGCGATTTGGGCCACATATATTTGACCTCTGACCTTGAAGGATGACCTTGACCTTTCACCACTCAAAATGTGCAGCTCCATGAGATACACATGCATGCCAAATATCAAGTTGCTATCTTCAATATTGCAAAAGTATTCATAAAATGAGCGATTTTGGCCACATATATTTGACCTCTGACCTTGAAGGATGACCTTGACCTTGAACTTTCACCACTCAAAATGTGCAGCTTCATGAGATACACATGCATGCCAAATATGAAGTTGCTATCTTCAATATAGCAAAAGTTATTGCAAAATGTTAAAGTTGGCGCAAACAGACCAACAGACAGACCAACAGACCAACAGACAGTTGTAATACAAACGTGTCAGTTTTGATATCATTGTCATGCAGTGACTGTACATTATTGAGTGTGAAGCAAGGGGACTTGCTAAAGATCTGTAATTAAAAAAAGGGTTGCAGTGAGACAGTGAGACTAAGGGACATATTAAGGTCTAAAATTAATAAGGCTGCAGTGTTTCTCTTGGACCTGTTCAAGTTTGGAATAACAAGGGCTGTTTGTAAAACATGCATGCCCCCCATATGGGCTCTCAGTTGTAGTGACAGCCATTTTTTAAATATGTTTTTTGTCACTGTGACCTTGACCTTTGACCTAGTGACCTGAAAATCAATAGGGGTCATCTGCCAGTCATGATCAATGTACCTATGAAGTTTCATGATCCTAGCCATAAGCTTTCTTGAGTTATCATCGGGAAACCATTTTACTTTTTCGGGTCACTGTGACCTTGACCTTTGATCTAGTGACCTGAAAATCAATAGGGGTCATCTGCCAGTCACGATCAATGTACCTATCAAGTTTCATGATCCTAGGCATAAGCCTTTTTGAGTTATCATCCGGAAACCATTTTACTATTTTTGAGGTCACCATGACCTTGACCTCTGACGGAGTGACCTCGAAATCAATAGGGGTCATCTGCGAGTCATGATCAATTTACCTATCAAGTTTCATGATCCTAGGCATAAGCATTCCTGAGTTATCATTCAGAAACCATTTTACTATTTTGGGTCACCGTGACCTTGACCTTTGACCTGAAAATCAATAGGGGTCATCTGCCAGTCATGATCAATGTACCTATGAAGTTTCATGATCCTAGGCATAAGCGTTCTTGAGTTATCATCCGGAAAACATTTTACTATTTCGGGTCACCGTGACCTTGACCTTTGACCTAGTGACCTCAAAATCAATAGGGGTCATCTGCGAGTCATGATCAATGTACCTATCAAGTTTCATGATCCTAGGCATAAGCGTTCTTGAGTTATCATCCGGAAACCATTTTACTATTTCTGGTCACCGTGACCTTGACCTTTGACCTAGTGACCTGAAAATCAATAGGGGTTATCTGCAAGTCATGATAAATCTACCTATCAAGTTTCATGATCCTAGGCATAAGCGTTCTTGAATGATCATCCTGAAACCATTTTACTATTTCGGGTCACAGTGACCTTGACCTTTGACCTAGTGACCTCAAAATCAATAGGGGTCATCTGCGAGTCATGATCAATGTACCTATGAAGTTTCATGATCCTAGGCCTAAGCGTTCTTGAGTTATCATCTGGAAACCACCTGGTGGACGGACGGACCGACCGACAGACTGACCGACATGTGCAAAGCAATATACCCCCTCTTCTTGGAAGGGGGGCACAAAAAGCGCTGAAGTGAAACAAAGATTATATTTCAGGTTTGAGACTCATTGAGACTCGTGGTTAAATAATGGTATGTAATTAAAGGGGCTCATGCAGTGAGACTATTTGAGAAATTAAGGTATGAAATTTAAAGGGCTTCATAGAAACCATACGATGGCCTGAAATTAAAAGGGCTGCAGACTGCAGCACTTTTAATTGAGACATAGGGACATACTTCAGCATGTAATTTAATGGCTTAAATGAGAATGGTAGAAATAAACATGTTGGTTTTTAAAGGGACCTTTCCACGTTTTGATAAATTGACATAATTAAAAACAATTCTTACAGATTTGCAAGTTTTCGTTGTAGTTATGTTTTTTGCAAAGAAATAGTAGTACTGAACATTAACCATGCTCTAAAATATCCATTATATGCATCTTTTGACGATTGGAAACCCCAAATATTATTAAGTTATAATAACGCGAAACAATTGTTATAATTTGGAAAGTTCAGTTGTTAGTGTTATATTTTGTGATATTAAGAGGATAGCTTATATTAAGTATAAAATACATATAGTACCATTTTAGCACGGATGGCTGAATGGTTTAAGCACAAGACTAACTCTAAGGGTAAGTGATCATATAGTCTGTTGGTCTGTCACACTATTTTGAAAAATGCTCATAACTTCTATGTCACTTCAGATGTAACCTTCATATTTGGTATGCATGTGTATATGGACAAGGCCTTTCCATGCACACACAAATTTTGACCCTCTTGATCTTGAACATAGGGTCCTCGTTCAGGTTTCAAAATCTGCATTAAGGTTTCGAAAAATGCTCATTACCTCTTTGCGGCTTCAGATGTAACCTTCATATTTGGTATGCATGTGTATATGGACAAGGCCTTTTTATATGCACACAAATTTTGACCTTGAACTTAGGGTCCACGTTTAGGTTTCGAAATCTGCGGTTAGGTTTTGAAAAATGCTCATTACTTTATGTTGCTTCCGATGTAACCTTCATATTTGGTATGCATGTGTATATGGACAAGACCTTTCCATACGCACACAAATTTTGACCCCCTTGACCTTGAACTTAGGTTCCGCATTTAGGTTTCGAAATCTGGGTATGGTCATAATTTCTATGTCGCTTCAGATGTAACCTTCATATTTGGTGTGAATTTGCATATGGACAAAGCTTTTCCATTGTTTAATTCTTTAATTTAATTTTTGTTTTATGTTGGAACTTTTTATTTCCATTGTTTTCATTTATCAATTTATAGCATTTAATGACAAACTTCAAACAAGAGCACCGCCTTGCGGGTGCAGACCGCTCATCTATTTTTCATTTTAAAGGTGTAGGGACCTATTTCAATTTCAATCACAAAGGATGGAGGGGTCAGGGCCCTCAATCTATTAAATCTGCCGCCTAAATTCGGCGGCAGTCCCCCACCTGAAAAGTATACTTTTTTCCCCTTGTTTTTAAATAGAAAGATGTGTCTCATGATTATTATATCTCAATTCTATTTCAATTTAATCTTTGCAAACATACTAAATTATGAAAAATGCAATGAATATAGTGCAAACATGTACAAATGTAATAATGAGAGAGTAAGTAAAAAAATCCCCCAAAAAGGGAAACGCCGCGAAAGGGTGCGGACCCCTTCCCCCAAAGAAGTGTGAGGCCACTGAGGGGTGGAGTGGAGAGGGGTGTATAGTGTGGGGCTTTGGCCATTTATTACATTATCTCTTCCAAAAATGAAAAAAAATGCAAAAAAAAAAAAATTGGGGAGGGGGGGGGGATTCTTGGGTGGGATGGTTGGACGGAATTTCAAAAATAAAATAATAAAAATAAATATTTGTGTTTTTTAACCATGTTTGAAAAAAACAAGAGATGTGTTTGTCAGAAACACAATGCCCCCTATTGCGCTGCTTTGAAATTATTTTTATTTATTTATTTTTTACCTTTGACCTTGAAGGATGACCTTCACCTTGAACTTCCACCACTCAAAATGTGCAGCTTTATGAGAAGGCCGCTTTGAAATATTATTTTTTTTACCTTGAAGGTTGACCTTGACCTTGAAGGATGACCTTGAACTTCCACCACTCAAAATGTGCAGCTTCATGATAACGCAGCTTTGAAATTATTATTTTTTTTACCTTTGACCTTGAAGAATGACCTTGACCTTGAAGAATGACCTTGACCTTGAATCCACCACTCAAAATGTGCAGCTTCATGAGAACGCCGCTTTCACTTATTTTTTTTGACCTTTGACCTTGAAGGATGACCTTGACCTTGAACTTCCACCACTCAAAATGTGACGCTTCAAGAGGATGCCGCTTTGAATTTTTTTTTTTTTTTTTTTACCTTCAAGGATGACCTTGACCTTGAACTTCCACCACTCAAAATGTGCAGCTTCATGATAATGCCGCTTTGAAATTTTTTATTTGTGTTTTGACCTTTGACCTTAAAGGATGACCTTGACCTTGAAGATGACCTTGAACTTCCACTGCTCAAATTGTGCAGCTTCATGAGAAGCCGCTTTAATTTTTTTATTTATTTTGACCTTGAAGGATGACCTTGACCTTCCACCACTCAAAATGTGCAGCTTCATGAGATACACATGCATGCCAAATATCAAGTTGCTATCTTCAATATTAAAAAAGTTATGACCAATGTTAAAGTTTTCGGACGGACAGACGCCATATATTTGACATTTGACCTTGAAGGATGACCTTTACCTTCACCTTTCACCACTCAAAATTTTCAGCTCCATGAGATACACATGCATGCAAAATATCAAGTTGCTATCTTCAATATTAAAAAAGTTATGGCCAATGTTAAAGTTTTCGGACGGACAGACACCATAAATTTGACATATGACCTTGGATGACCTTGACCTTTCACCACTCAAAATGTGCAGCTCCATGAGATACACATGCATGCCAAATATCAAGTTGCTATCTTAAAAAGTGAAAAAGTTATGGCCAATGTTAAAGTTTTTTTCGGACTGACAGACAGACTGACTGATATACTGATGGACAGTTCAACTGCTATATGCCACCAATTACCGGGGACATAAAAAATACTTTTTGGGGTGGGGGGGGGGGGGGTATAGTGTGAGGGTGTGGTGGTCATTTATTAGATGATCTTTAATTTAAAAAAAAATAATGGGGGGGGGGGATTCTAGGGTGGGGGGGGTCGTGGGGGATGGTTTGGGCGGAGTCAATTGTGGTATGTCAGGTAAGAGTTGTTTTGTCAAAGTATCAATCGAATCTAATCATAAATAAAGAAGTTATGGCAATTTTAGCAAAATTTAATAATTTGACCTTAAGAGTCAATGTCATTCAAAGGTCAAGGTTAAATTCAACTTGCCAGGTACAGTACCCTCATGATAGCATGAAAGTATTTAAAGTTTAAAAGCAATACCCTTAATACTTAAGAAGTAAAGTGAATCTAAACACAAAATGTAACCATATATATTCAAAGTTACTAAGTCAAAAAAGGGCCATAATTCGGTAAAAATGACAACCAGAGTTATGCAACTTGTCCTTAACTGTCCCTTTATGATAGTTTGCGAGTGTTCCAAGTATGAAAGCAATATCTATGATACTTTAGGCGTAAAGTGGATCAAAACACAAAACTTAACCAAATTTTCAAGTATAAAGGGCCCATAATTCCGTCAAAATGCCAGTCAGAGTTACATAACTTTGCCTGCACAGTCCCCTTACGATAGTTATTAAGTGTTGCAAGTATGAAAGCAATGGCTTTGATACTCTAGGGAAAAAATGGACCTAAACATAAAACTTAACCCAATTTTCAATTTTCTAAGTATAAAAAGGGCACATAATTCTGTCAAAATGCCAGTCAGAGTTACATAACTTTGCCTGCACAGTCCCCTTACGATAGTTAGTAAGTGTTGCAAGTATGAAAGCAATGGCTTTGATACTTAAGGAAAAAAAAAGACCTTAGCACAAAACTTAACCAAATTTTCAATTTTCTAAGTATAAAAAGGGCACATAATTCTGTCAAAATGCCAGTCAGAGTTACGTAACTTTGCCTGCACAGTCCCCTTATGATAGTTAGTAAGTGTTGCAAGTATGAAAGCAATAACTTTGATACTTAAGGAATAAAATGGACCTGAACACAAAACTCAACCAAAATTTTCAATTTTCTAAGTATAAAAAAGGCACATAATTCTGTCAAAATGCAAGCCAGAATTATCTAACTTTGCCTGCCCAGTCCCCTCATGATAGTAAGTAAGTGTTCCAAGTTTGAATGCAATAGCATTGATACTTTATGAGAAAAATGTACCTAAACGCAAAACTTAACCGGACGCCGACTGACGCCGACGCCAAGGTGATGACAATACCGGTAGCTCATAATTTAAAAAAATAATAATAGACGAGCTAAAAATGCCAAAATCTGTGAAAATTTGAAGAGTCTGAAGAGAGACTCAATGACTCAACATTTTTATAAACAAAATGGGTCGTTACATGTATAAGATTTTTAACACAGCTGTTTTGTTTGGGATTATAGTAAAAGTCTGGTACTAGTCTTTGTTACGTAGTGGGAGATTTATGGATATAAATAGGTTATTTATGGGAACCAAGTTAATCTCTGGGTTATAAAGTGGTCTGTAATTTAAGAGTCTGCAGTTAAAATCTGGAAATAGAAAACTAGTTGCAAGGAAAAAGAATACTTACATAGCCTGATAAGAGGCCACTGCGCTCGCTGCGGCACGCCTCATTCTGGAGACACTTCTGCCAGCACTCGCTTGTCTGGATGATGACATTATATATCAACCTGCAGATTTAACATATTGTGCATTTTAACAAATTGGCTTTTGTGTATATTTTGCAGTCAATCTGTGAAACTAGGAATACCATGAAGTAAAGTCATTAGGCATTTGTGAGGTCCCTAAGTGAAACAGTCATTTCCCAAAAATCCTGAATCCTTTAGGAATTTGGTGAAATTAATAGTTACACTGAATAACTGTAACATAAATTATTATAAAACAATTTGTATTAAAGTTATATCACATTAAATTTTGTTTGCTTTGGATCACCAGTACCCTAGGCTGTTAACTAATTATTCATAACATTGTTGCATTTAAAAATGTGGTCTATTTTCTTTTTTATTATCCCCACGCTTTTTGAAAAGCGTGGGGATATTGTGGTCTTCTCCGCCGTCTGTCTGTTCGTCCTGGCCACTATCTCCTCCTTCATTATAAGCACTAGAACCTTGAAACTTTCACACATGGTAGCTATGAGCATATGTGCGACCCTGCACTATTTGGAATTTTGGTCCCCCTGGGTCAAAAGTTATGGGGGTTGGGGCGGGGCCAGGTCAGAGATTTTCACTCATTTTTTTAGCTTATCTTACTATAATTTCTTAATTTCTACACCGATTGTCTTCAAATTGATACCAAACCTCTCTTATGACAATACGGTCAATGTCAACTATGCATGGCCCCATTACCAACCCTGGGGCGGCCCGCCCACAAAGGCCACGCCCACCCAAAATTTCATTTTTACTATAATTTCTTCATTTCTACACTGATTTACTTCAAATTGATACTGAAACTTTCTTATGACAATACAGTCAATCTCAGCTATGCATGGCCCCATTACCAATCCTGGGGCACCCCGCCCACATAGGCCATGCCCACCAAAAATTGCCTTTTACTATAATTTCTTCATCTCTACACGGATTCACTTCAAATTGATACTGAACCTCTCTTATGACAATACGGTTTATGCATGGCCCCATTACTGACCCTGGGGCGCCCGCCCACATAGGCCACGCCCACCCAAAATTGCCTTTTACTATAATTTCTTCATCTCTACACCGATTCACTTCAAATTGATACTGAACCTCTCTTATGGCAATACGGTCAATCTCAACTATGCATGGCCCCATAACCAACCCTGGGGCACCCCGCCCACATAGGCAACACCCATCCTAAATTGCCTTTTACTATAATTTCTTCATTTCTACACCAATTCACTTCTAATTGATACTGAACTTCTCTTATGACAATACGGTCAATCTCAACTATGCATGGCCCCATTACCAACCCTGGGGTGCCCCTGGGTCAAACATGCGGCGTGGGGATACGCGTCTGCCTCTGCAGCGCCATTTCTTGTAGTTATTGAATCGTAAGCAAATAAAATTGAACCCACATCCAGTACAACCTGGCTTAATTACAATATAATGGCATACAAAAGATGATTTTTTTTTTAAATCACATGTAACTTAGGTTTCACGCTGTAGTGATTTGTTTTTAGCTGTTTTCGGAGAAAACCCGAGGTATTGTCATAGCCAGCTCGTCGTCCCCTGTCCATGTCATACTAAAACCTTAACATATTGTTAAGGTTTTGAACATTGGCTCTAAAATCAAAGTGAATTAACCTACAACTTTGAAACTTCATTTGTAGCTGCACCTTGAGGAATTCTACATGCTACACCCATTTTTGGGTCACTAGGTCAAAGGTCAATGTGACCTCTTAAAAAAACAACAACAAAAAACTGACAAGCTTTCATTTATTCAAATCTGCACCCACAGCCGAGCGTGGCACCCGTTATGCGGTGCTCTTGTTATGGCAATTAAATGTATGAAAACTATTTTTAACTCAGCTGTTTTCGGAGAAAACCCGAGGTATTGTCATAGCCAGCTCGTCGTGTTGTGTCGTCTGCGTCATGCTAAAAACTTAACATTTTGTTAACCTTTTGTACATTGGTTGTAAAATGAAAGTGCTTCCACCTTCAACATTGAAACTCCACATGTAGCTGCACCTTCATGAGTTCAACACGCCACACCCATTTTTTGGTCAATGGGTAAAAGGTCAAGGTAACTGTGAATTCTGACAAGCTTTCATTTTTTCAAAACTGCACCCGCAGCCAAGCGTTGGAACCAGTTATGCGGTGCTCTTGTTATATAACTTTTCAACATATACACAAAACATACAAAAGAACAGACAATTAGAAATCTTGTATGAATAATCATGTTTTATGTGTATGTTTATGAATGTACTCACATTTCAGGGTGGAAGTAAATTTGCAATATCTCAGGGGGGTTTTCAATGTAATATTTTAAAATATATTAAAATTTTTACTTTCAGCATTAGTCTCATTCCTAAATTAGGTCAATGTAATTGTCAAAATGAGGTTTGGTGATGAATGTGTTGATTGATCATATAAAAATGCATGCAAAGCTTTGTTACTTTTCATCAAGATAATTGATGAAGAGTCATTTAGATAAAAACTAAATTTTTACTTCTAAATGTGTTCATGTTCAAAAGAAGATACAATTACGTGTTATTGATTTATTCTAAACATTTCATTGTGGATATATAAACCTTAACAGACAAAAATAAGGAAACTTCAAATCATATATACATCTCAGCTTCAGTAAACGCTGGGCGCATATAAACCTTGGAAGGAGTTGCTTTAGGAAACCTTATAGTTTATTACAAAAACTAAAATATTTTAAGGTTTAATAATAATCATAAAGAATATTTAAGAATCAAAGTAAAGTCTTTACAGGACATTTTAGTTGTTCAATGGTAAACCATTTATAATGGAGTAACTAAGTGTAGTATTGTTTTGAGTTTGTAGATGGAAGAAGTTAGTTTGTTATTTGTTTTTAAATTTAAACATTTTGATTTTCAGAAGATGTCAATAAAAGACCTCAAGAGTCCTATCATACAGACAAGCTATTTGACTTGAAGGAATTTCATGCTGCCAAAACAACAATTATAATGTAATCGGTAAAAATATCTGGGTATCCTTATGTTTGTATTCTTAAAAAATGTGTAATTGTTAAGATGTTCTATACTGTGCTCGCCCATGCTTCAAGTGAACAGCTTATACACTACCTATGCTTGGCCTGAATAAAGCATACATGCTGTGTACATTATAATTTAATTAAAAAAATTACCCGCTATCTCATGAACAAAAAGTATATGATTTAAGTTATTATATTATTCAGGGTTCTCAATAAGAGTCAGCCGCCGGCCAAATCGGCCTTTTGAAATCAGATTTTGGCCGATTGAAAATCATTCAGATTTGGAAATTCGGCAATTGACTTTTCGAAATTTGTGTGTCTTTTCGGTAATTTTGCTCCTATTTGCTATTAAGCAAAGACTTCGCTTTATTCTATATTTATTTTATGCATTCCAGTGGTTTATAGAGAATTATCAGTGAATTAAAACTGATAATTTCACTGTTTCAAACAGTGAAAATTATCGATAATTTTCACTGTTTACTGTGAAATGATGTTATTTTTGTGACGAAATGACGTCTTTATCCCAGCGAAATTCTTAAGTTATACTCTTTTACAATGTAAATAAACTGTAAAAAAAAACAAACATAAAATAAAAAGAAATTTGTTGGATTCGGTGGAATATCGATTTGAATTCACTTGTGATCATAGAAAATATATATTTTCTATGATCACTCGTGAATAAAAATCTATAATCCACCGAATCCAACAAATATCTTCTATTTTATCAAGAACTACTGATAATGCCATTTTTAATCACATTCTTGACAAATCTTGATTTTAAATGCAACTAACATACTGTAAAACCAAAATCTTCCTGGCATGACGTTTCTTCTTGTTTTGGTGAGGAGAGTAATTTTGTGTACATGTAATTTCTGATTTTTATTGATTTAAAAAAAACAAACTACAAATGCAACTTGTGCAATGTGGTACAATACTTTTGCTACATTTTGGTAAAAAAGGGTGCCCCATCAGTGACATGTCAATTTAAAATTAAGACACCTGGTATGCAAATGCCACCCATCACCATAGGTGATAGACTACAACTTCTAAGTGCCAAATAATAGTTGATCCAACATCAGTCAGTAAAAATGCACATCCTGATTTAAAGTGATATTTTCTGTTATATTTTTTTTTTAATACTTCCATAACACAGTGTTAAAAACATTTTTAATGTTTTGTTTGTGTTGGAATACAGCCTTAAATATGTCGTCTGAGGACGCAAATTGGGCCACGTAAAAAAAGCTTGTTCTTAAATTGTTGCTTGAAACTTAAATTCATGTGTCATTTTAACAAGGAAATGAACCAAAATTAGTTTCTGTCATATAATATATGTTTTACAGTAGCTCTCGCCAATTACAAAAGAAGTTCCCTGATGTTCAAGAAAATAATCAATGAAAATGTTAAACTTTTTGAAAGGTGGTAAGAGTTATGTTTCTTTGTAGTGTATGGTGTGATATAAGTATTGTGATGCAATTAAAATTATTCAATGTTTTAAGCAAAAACTTAGGGGAAAAAAGTGATTACATTACTGCTTTCCTTATATTTTGAATAACCTAATTTACAGCATAGACATCCTATATAACTTGAACAAGCAAGCATTATTAAATTCACCCTTCACAGAGAATGACCTCTTGTTTGCTTGTTAATTCTACAGATTATAAAACCTACCACAAACATACCGTAAAGTTTTATTGAACAAAGGTCGTTTGAAATTAAGCTTTAATTTAACTATTATAAAAAAAAATCTTTGGAGACACTTACCTTACCATTGATATGTAATGTTAATATTTTTGTATTTTTTTTACAGAGCTTTAAAAGCCCATTATGCAAAATTTTATTTTAAGAAAATTGATATCACTCATTCATAATACTTTATTGGTAGTACATATATTTTGTGGCACCTTGTGTGGGCTGTTTTTATTATATTATTTGATTTACAACTTGTAAATACTTATTGAAAAAGCTGACATGAAATATAAAATTATACGCAAAAATGTAAATAAAATGGAAATGTCATTTTTGAATTGGAACGGTTTTAAAATCAGCCATACATTTGTAGTTATAGTCTCTTGTGTGTTATCTTCTTTTGATGTTAACTCTTCACAGCTGCTCCATGTTTTTCGTTTTATTCATATCAAATATTTTTTAAACTGGCTATTCAAACAAATGTTGCATTATTTTATGAAGAATAAATATAATACTTGAAATACAAGTCAAGTTGTCATATTCAAGCTAAATTTTATTGTTTTGAATTCCAATCCAGTAAATTTATATATTGGTCATAGAAGGGATTGTTTAATATAGTGAATTACTTTGTGAATTCACATTTTATAGTCATATGCATTAGGAATTATGTTATGCATTAACTATATTTGCTGTTGTTCTTTTAAGGGACCTTTTCACGTTTTGGTAAATTGACAAAATTAAAAAAATGTTTCAGATTCGCAAATTTTTGTTGTAGTTATGATATTTGTGCGAAAACAGTAACACTGAACATTTACCATTCTCTTAAATATCCATTATATTCATCTTTTGACAATTTAAACACCTGAACATTTTTAAGCGTTACAATGCAAAACGAAATAATTTTGAGAGCCTTTGTTGTCGTTAAATTTTGTGACACTACAACGATTGCTGATATTAAAGGGATCTTTTCACGCTTTGGTAAATTGACAAAATTGAAAAAAGTTGTTTCAGATTGGCAAATTTTCGTGTTAGTTATGATATTTGTGAGGAAACAGTTATACTGAACATTTACCATGCTTTAATATAGCCATTATATGCATCTTTTGACGATTATAAAACCTAAAAATTATAAAGCGTTGCAACGCGAAACGATTGAATAATTTGGAGAGTTCTGTTTTTGTCGTTAAATTTTGTATAACTACGAAGATTGCTTATATAAGGTATAAAATACGTGAAGTATGTGTACTCCGCGGAATAGCTCAGTAGGCTAAAAGCGTTTTTACTTCAGGACTCTGGCAGGACTCCAGGTGTTACTGGTTCGAAACCTGCTCCGAGCAATGTTCTTTTCCTTTTTTAAATTTTATTCTTGATTTTTTACTGGAGCTTTTACGATCCAATGTTTACATTTATCAATATAAAGCATTTAATAAATAAGTTAAAAAATGCCAAAATCTGTGAAAAGGCCCCTATAAGTATAAAATTCATCACTCATTGAATAAGCACAGATGGTCGAGTGGTCTAAGTGTTAAACATTTACTCCAGCCGGGTTCAGTGATTTGAACCCAGTTGAGGGTTACTAACATTTACTCCATGGGTCAGTGATTTGAACCCAGTTGAGGGTTACTAACATTTACTCCATGGGTCAGTGATTTGAACCCAGTTGAGGGTTACTAACATTTACTCCATGGGTCAGTGATTTGAACCCAGTTGAGGGTTACTAACATTTACTCCAGGGGTCAGTGATTTGAACCAAGTTAAGGGTTACTAACATTTACTCCATGGGTCAGTGATTTGAACCCAGTTGAGGGTTACTCTTTTTTTTTTCCGTAAATTATATTCTTGTTTTTTACTGGAGCTTTTAGATCCAATGTTAACATTTATCAATATAAAGCATTAAAGGACACACTTCAAAATCTGTGAAAAGGTCACTTTTAAGGATGATAGTTTTGGTTTTGTTGACAGTGTAGTTTGGTAGTTTGCCTCTGTTAATTAAAAAAAAAGTTGGTAACAATCACAATGGCTGATACCTTGGTTTTGCTTTGCTAATGGTGTTTGCATTAAGTTATTATAATTGTTTAGATCTGTGCAATCAAACAGCGCATTAGGGAGGTATATAAAATCATCTTTAAAACAATGAGACATTGATTATTTGACACTTTTCTTATTGATTTAAATGGTAATGCTTGAAGATACTTTGTGATAATGAGAGTGTTGGGTGGGATGATTGTGATGATTTTTATTATGATGGTGGTGGAAGTGGTTACTGGTGGTTACGGTGGTGCTATGATGATTGTGGTGGTAGTGATGATGATAGTGATCATGATTAGGACATGTTGATTGTTAGGATGATTATGATGGCAATGATGGTGGTGGTAGTAAATGCTGGAGGTGAGGTGGTAGTGGTTGTTGATGGTGGATGGTTGTGAGACGTTATTGTGATGGTGGTAGTGGTTAGGTTGTTGATCATGGTGGATGGCTGTGAGACGTTATTGTGATAGTGGTAGTGGTTCGGTTATTGATGGTGGATGGTTGTGGCGACGTTATTGTGATGGTGGTTGATGATATGGTTGGGTATGGTTATTGTGGAACTGTTGGTTTTGAAGTTAAGAATAATTGATGTAATGATGGTGCTTTGTGGTGTTGTGATGTGAATTTTTTACAGCGTTTATATTTTTTGCTTTTGTTGATTACATGATGATAGTTTTTGTGGTTGGGCTTTGTGAGTGTGATGTTGATTGCTGTAATGATTGTAATCAGGGGGATGGTGATGTCAAAAAACCATTGATGTAAAGATGGTGTATTTGGTGGTGTTGGTGATGCTTAGAAAGTGATGGTTGGGGATTGGGCTTTGTATGGTGGTGAAGGTGATGGTAAGTTTGTAATGCTTGGGGTGTTGGTTGGTTGTGATGGTGGATGTTGGTTGCTTGTTGTTGGTGGTGGTGGTGAATATGGGGTTGTTGGTTGATTGCGGGGTTGATGGTTGGGTTGTTGGTGGGGATGGTTGTGCTGGCAATGGTTGGGGTGGTGGTGTTAGGCTGTGGTTGGGGTCAGTGTTTGGTTGTGATAGTGTTGATGATAGTAGGTTATTGTGGGAGGGAACTTGGTTGTGCTGGTGATGGTTGAGGTGTTGGTTGGTTGCGGTTGAGATGGTTGTTGTATGTAGTTATGGTGTCAGGTTGTGGTGGAGGCAGTGTTCGGTTGTGATGGTGCTGATGTTTGGGTATGGTGGCTGGTTATTTGTGGGTTTGGTGTTTGGTCCAGATGGTATTGGGGAGTGTTGGGAAGGTGGTTGGTTGTGATGTTGATGGTGGTGAGGATGGTGTTTGCTTGTGATGGTGGGGGATTGGTTTTTCGATTCTGAGTGTGTTGGTTGGTTGTGATAGGTTGTAATGGTGATGTTAGGGTAACCAGTTGGTTTGTGATGGTGTTTGTAATTGTTTGTTGTGGGGTTGGTGGTGATGGTGGTTGGTGTTAGTGATGATGAGGTGTTGGTTAGTTCTGCTGTTGGGGTGGTTGTTGGTTGTGGTTTGGGTGTTGGTTGGTTATGGTGAGGGTGTTATTTGTTTGCAGTGGTGGTGATGGTTGGGTGTTGGTTTGTTGTTGTGTTGATGGTTGGGGTGTTGGTTGGTTTTGGTTTTGATTGCTGGGGTGTTTGTAAGTTGTGATGGTGGTATTGTTAGGAATGATTGAAGTTGGGATTTTCAGCAGGTTTGTGTGATTGTAGTGATGTGGTTGATTGTAGAAGGTGTTGCTGGGGGTTGATGGTTTAAAGATAAGTGATTCATGTAATGGTTATCTTAATTTTGTTCTGTTTGTATTGGTTATTATTTTCTAAATATTATTTTCTTTATTGGTAATTGCTTTTCTTGTTAAGTGTTCTTTTTTTGACATTGAAATGCTTCATTATATGATTTTTTTCGTTAAATGTTTAGTGTTTTTGACGGGTCTTTCATTTTTATTTTTGGCTGTGTCATGAAGGTAATGTATTCACTTACATATAATCATCAGAAGTCAACCGAAATCCTGCGCATTTGTAGACAAAGATTATCAAAGAAGCCTCAATCTACAGTCAATTTGAATAATAGGTAATACAACCGTGAATGGAAATAACATTAGTATTAGGCAAAAATATGCACACATGCAAACTAATACAAAATAAAATAGATAATACAAGCCAGTCATGGACAAAATATTAATATTCAACACATAAAAAATGCCATTTATGTATTTATAGTATTTGCATGCTCTTTTAACAAACTGTTTCGCTTATGGTATGTGCCATGTATAATGATGGTAAGCCATCAAAACAAGGAGATTGGTTTCGCATTCTGCTGCACCTTGTACCATTAAACTTTGATACTTGGCATCGGCATAAAACGGGTCTAATAAACTTATATATGGGGTTTCATGCGATACGCAAATAACTATTAAATTAAGTATAAAGCACTTACGTTGTTGAAGGTTGTCAGAAAAATGTTAGAAATTGTATACTCGTTCCGAAGAATTTGTATGGGGGGGATATGTTTTCGAACAAGCCTTTGTATACTAGACCATTGTCATGTGATCAAAAATTGTGGATGACTGCGAACATAATTCAAACAGGAACCGTCCTGTTTGACATAACAGTCATTATGCGCGTTAAAAAATCGACACAATATGCTCGGGTATTGTCTGTATATACCGATATGTTGCATTTCTTGATTGAAATAACCATGGTCTAACTTTTTCTGATTATGAATTTCCGTTTAAATTAGTGAACTCAAATCTCTAGATTGAATGCGACAATTAGTGTGACACAGATGCATAGAATAACAAAATGCAAACTGAACGCAGGAGTTCGATTTTAACTGCATGAAAGATTTAGATACATGTATTTATCAAATGTTTCAACATGTTATTCTTATTTAATTTTTGATAATAATATACGAAATAAATATAAATTCTCTTATGAAACATTGCTTGGGGTGACGCACAATCTTAAATATCAAACAAAGATATTGGTTTATAAAATAAACAAAATTTTCCTCGCAAAATTGAAAACAACATGTAGAAAACAATGTGTCGACTTAAATCGTGGCTATTTTAACGGCAGTCGTTCCTGAAGAATCCAGGCTTTATTAGAAAAGTAACTCGTGGTTCAATTTCTCTTTTAAATACAAAAAATGTATTTCGACCGGCGCTGCAGCACATGCGGCCATAGTTTTGATCCCTATGAAATATGCCCAACGTTGCAAAATTCAACGACAATCCGGTATTAAATAAATTGGGTCCGCGGATTCAGCGCATGCGGCCATAGTTCCGATGCCTATTAACTTAACGTACCACAAAACCGTCGTTGAGAGCCGATGCACATGTCGCTGGCTCTGTAGGACGGAGCAGAGTTGTATCCAAGGCGGACAAACTACATAATTATTTTTTTTTTACATCGCGGAGGATAAAAGTGTGTTTTTAATGTCTCTAATGGAATTTAGAAGCACTCGTGTGTTTTTCAGAGAAGATGTTGTTGTTCAGAATTTATTTACAGGTCCCATGCCCCTTCACGAAGTCATTTTAGCTGGACCTGCCCCTGTGACCTTTCAGGGGATAAATGTTAATTATGAGCTAGAGTAGGTTAAATTAACCCTGGCTACCCGGGTATTCGCCACATGATTTTTATTTTAATTAAGTTCAGTGCACGTTGCCCAATGAGACCTTACTGTGCCCTGTATCTAGTGCTGATGTTGGGATGCAGATCACGCTGAGCGTCATGCACATGATTCAAATACATGACACCCAACCCAACCCCCACCACATCATCACCCATGATGTGAGATCCAGAACACCCACATATAACCCAGCCGTCCGCTGTCTGTTAACTTTGAGATTGGCCATAACAATATTGAAGATAGCAACTTGATATTTGGCATGCATGTGTATCTCATGGAGCTGCACATTTTGAGTGGTGAAAGGTCAAGGTCACCATTCAAGGTAAAAAATACAATCCAAGGGAAGTAATAAGCTTTAAAAGGGAGATAATTTTAAAACCTGCCAAATTACATATTGAAATTTTATTTAAAAGCGGCGCAATAGGGGGCATTGTGTTTCTGACAAACAAATCTCTTGTTTTTCATTTTCTACTGGTGTCATAAGATGCCGAATCGCATCATTTATAAGACAAAGCCTTATGGTCTTAACAAATGTAAAATTCCAACACAGTCGCGCATAATGTATTTCGAAAATTCTGTTGAAAAGAAACGCTCAATTAAAATTTCAGAGCAAATAACGCACTGTCAACAACGCTTTTATTTGCATTAGTTGATATATACAAGAACAATACCTACGAGACAATAATATAAAATGATCATGGGCGTTTAAATTAATAGTTCTATTGAAATTTCATACTGTAAATGAAAATCAATAGGAATAGGGGAATGTTACTATCTGACCCTAAATTATAAATTAACCTGTGTATTGCCAATGTATTTAAACCTCTTTCTGTAAAAAGAGTGTTTAATCAATGAGGGTAAAGGGTCTAAGATAAAGCTGTGCAGTGCCACACAGGCTCAATCCGGGACGAAAATTCACGTTAATATTTTAAACCCCCTTTTCACAGAGCGAGGCTCATTTATAGCCGTCGGGCAAATACTTTCTAACGTGCCCTCGGCAGGCCATAGATGTGTTTGAATGTATTTACCGCATTTCCACTGCATAATTCAGCAAGTTAAGTCTGTTCTTTGAATGTTTGTTAGTCATATATTGATTATTATTGTATCGTAATTTTTATGTCCTTGTTATCTAAAAACTATAAAAAGGCTGTCAGATGTACGTGTTCTCTGTGAATTATAGGCATATTTCATGATTTAAACATATTTAAAAGATATTGAATACAAAATTGTGTATTTATTTGAAATCACATAAGAAACGTATTGTCAAATAACAAAAGAAATTTGCTCAAATAAATTCCCAGACTTTTAATGATCAAGACACGATTAATCGACCATTTCGATTCATGATCCTAGGCGTAAGCGTTCTTGAGTTATCATCCGGAAACCATTTTACTATTTTGGTTCACCATGACGTTGACCTTTGACCTACTGACCTCAAAATCAATAGGGGTCATCTGCGAGTAATGATCAATCTACCCATGAAGTTTCATGATCCTAGGCATATGCGTTCTTGAGTTATCATCCAAAAACCATTTTACTATTTCGGGTCACCGTGACCTTGACCTTTGATCTAGTGACCTCAAAATCAATAGGGGTCATCTGCGAGTCATGATCAATCTACCTATGAAGTTTCATGATCCTAGGAGTATGCGTTCTTGAGTTAACATCCGAAAACCATTTTACTATTTTGGGTCACCGTGACCTTGACCTTTGACCTAGTGACCTCAAAATCAATAGGGGTCATCTGCGAGTCATGATCAATCTATCTATGAAGTTTCATGATCCTAAGCGTATGCGTTCTTGAGTTATCATCCGAAAACCATTTTACTATTTCGGGTCACTGTGACCTTGACCTTTGACCTAGTAACCTCAAAATCAATAGGGGTCATCTGCGAGTCATGATCTATCTACCTATGAAGTTTCATGATCCTAGGCGTATGCGTTCTAGAGTTATCATCCGGAAACCATCTGGTGGACGGACATACATACATACAGACAGACCGACAGGTGCAAAACAATATACCCTCTCTTCTTCAAAGGGGGGCATAATAAGTGTGTTCAACTCTAGTTAATCACGAGTTTTATCCGTGTTAAACCAAGCGGTATTGGCAGTTGTTTTAAGTGGGACTTGTTTGCTTACCGACTGGGTTAAAACTGTGTGTCAAACACAGAAAATACTCGGTGAGTAGGTTTTGGTATGTTTGCGTTTTTTTCTGTGTTTAAACAGAGTTTTTTTCAGGAAGTTGGTTTAACTGTGTTCCTAGTAACAAAAAACATGCTTTTACAAAAAAAATCACTTTGTAGCTTCTTGTGTGTTTTTTAGGAAGTGTGTTTTAACTAATAATTGTTTAAAGAGTGTTTTAACCAACTAGGTTAAAATTGAGTAAAAAAAACAGAAAAAAAGTTAGTTGGTTTTATGAATGTTTTTGGTAAGTTTTTTTGTGTGTTTCTTAGGAAGTGTATTGTTTGTGTGTTTAAAGTGAATTTTTCTTACACTTTTGCTAAGAAAAAAACTTACTTTGGAAAGATCTTGCACAAAAAAAAACCCTTGGTACATTAATGTGAGTTTTTGGTAAGTTTGGCTTATTGTGTGTTTCTGTGAGTCTTTTTAAGAAAGTAGGACTGGTTCTTGTCTTCAAAGGTGTGTTAAAGTTGTTTTTGTGAGTCTTTTGTTCGCTTCAGGGATGGTAAAATTTTACATCGTCTGAGCCGAAACGTTTGTGCTGATATGTTCCCGTAAACAGAGGATATTGAGATTCAAGCACAAAAGATGATTTCAAGTCCCATATTATTTAAAACAAACGGGCCAAGATGGCTCTAGTTTGCTCACCTTTTTTACAAGGCCTTGTTCATCGATTAGATGAAAATTCAGTACTCTAGAGCATATAAGATTGGTTCTCTTCTGTTTACTTTTGCAGTGTTGTTAGCATATGATTAATTCTGATTGAGTACTGTCCATTTGCATGTTTTTTTTTGCAATGCAAACATTTGGAAGTAATGCTAATTCTATGTGTTTACAAGGTTTTTGTAAGATTTGGACCTAGTGACCAAGATGACCCTATGTCAAACTTTGACTAGATATTATCAAGAAAAACATCCTGGTCAAGTATCATCATTATTGGACCAAAACTATTGGCTCTAGTGTGTTTACAAGTGTGTACAAGGTTTTTGTAAGATTAGTCCCATGACCTAGATTTTGTCCCCACAGTTACCAAACGTCAAACTTCACCTAGATATTGCCCAGACAAACATCCTGGTCAAGTTTCATAATTATTGAACCAAACCTCTGGCGTATGGAGTGTTTACGAGTTTTTTGTAAGATTTGACATGGTAACCTATATTTTGACCTGTCATGACCAAACATCAAACTTTGCTTACAAAAATAAATATTAAGAACAAGATTAAACAAGATGTGTTTTTGAAACACAATGTCCCCCTATATGATGTTTGACCTTGAAGGATGACCTTGACCTTGACCCTTCACTACTCAAAATGTGCAGCTCCATGAGATACACATGCATTTCAAATATAAAATTGCTAGCTTCAATATTGCAGGAGTGACATTACATGAGCAATTTTGACCCATATATTTGACCTTGAAGGATGACCTTGACCTTTCACCACTCAAAACGTGCAGCTCCATGAGATACACATGCATGCCAAATATCAAGTTGCTAGCTTCAATATTTCAAAAGTATTCATAAAATAAGCGATCTGGGCCACATATATTTGACCTCTGACCTTGAAGGATGACATTGACCTTTCACCACTCAAAATGTGCAGCTCCATGAGATAAACATGCATGCAAAATATCAAGTTGCTATCTTCAATATTGCAAAAGTATTCATTAAATAAGAGATTTGGGCCACATATATTTGACCTCTGACCTTGAAGGATGACCTTGACCTTTTACCACTCAAAATGTGCAGCTCCATGAGATACACATGCATGCCAAATATCAAGTTGCTATCTTCAATATTGCAAAAGTATTCATAAAATGAGCGATTTTGGCCACATAATTTGACCTCTGACCTTGAAGGATGACCTTGACCTTTCACCACTCAACATGTGCAGCTCCATGAGATACACATGCATGCCAAATATCAAGTTGCTATCTTCAATATTGCAAAAGTATTCATAAAATGAGCGATTTTGGCCACATAATTTGACCTCTGACCTTGAAGGATGACCTTGACCTTTCACCACTCAACATGTGCAGCTCCATGAGATACGCATGCATGCCAAATATCCACATAATTTGACCTCTGACCTTGAAGGATGACCTTGACCTTTCACCACTCAACATGTGCAGCTCCATGAGATACGCATGCATGCCAAATATCAAGTTGCTATATTCAATATAGCAAAAGTTATTGCAAAATGTTAAAGTTGGCGCAAACAGACCAACCAACAGACCAACCAACAGACAAACCAACCAACCAACAGTCAGGGCAAAAACAATATGTCCCCCACTACTATAGTGGGGGACATAAAAAATCTGAAACAAAATTGTGACCTCTAGAGTGTTTACAAGGATTTTGTATAATATAATGAAAATTTTGACAATCAAAGGGCAATAATTCTGCCATTTATTATACGATTTTGCTAATTATCAAACTTGACTGAGATCTTGTGGCTATATAGCTTCTCAGCAACTTAGATAAATAATGCTTGAGAGATGTGAATGCTAGAGTTTTTACAAACCAAATGTGGACCGACGACAGACAAAGACCTATCCTAAAACCTCACCAGAGCAATGAGGCGAGCTAAAGTGTTTTTTTCACTACATTCATATTGAGAAAACTTCCCGGCCCACTAGGGGCCATGTTTTTTCACTGATCTGGACTATTTTCAAACTCGTCCGAGATATCAATAAAACCATGTTTTGACCAAGTTTCATGATGATTGGGCAAAAAATGTGAAATCTTGACTGTTCACAAGCCTTTTTTACTATATAAATAAAAGGAAAAATGCCCCATCCCCCTGGCAGTCATGTTTTTGAACGGACCAGAACCATTGTAAGTCACGTATCTAGGAAACAAATGTTCTGACCAAATTTCATGAAGATTGGACTTAAAATGTGACTTCTAGAGTGTTCACAAGGTTTCTCTATAGCCAAATAAAGAAAACTGACCCGCCCACTGGCGGCCATGTTTTTCAACTGACAGTAACCACTTTTAAAATCAACCAACATATCATTAACACAAACATTTTGACAAAATTACATAAAGGTTGGGCATAAAATGTTACTTCTACAGTGTTTACAAGGTTTTTTGTTTTTTGATCTAGTGACCTAGTTTTTGAGCCAGCATGACCCAGTTTTGAACTCAATCGAGGTATCACTAGAACAAATCTTCTGACCAAGTTTTATGCAGATCGGACAAGACATGTGGCCTCTAGAATGTTAACAAACCAAATGTGGACGACGAACGGACAGACAATGGACAAAGACCGATCACAAAAGCTCACCTATGCAATCAAGCACGTTAAAAACACAGACAATTTGCAGAAAATTATATTTATATTAAAAAACAGTCTGAATATTTGTACAGTGCAAAACAAGGAAACATTTACCCAATATAAATTTTCTCAATATCGAAGCACATTTAACGAAATGAATAAACATAAATAACAAACTCGTCTTAAGGCTATCCCAGGCAAAAACAGGGGAGGGAGGGGGCTGAATGGGTATTAAGTTTCTGTTAGTGAGGGGTATTACACAGTATAAAATCAATTATAATTGTATTTAACTATGTTGAAAGTACGCCATTTATTAAATGATGCCACTAAATAATCCTCGTCTCATTTTTTACTGGAATAGACCTTAACACATATTTACACATTTATACAAACCCAACAAAGTTGCTCATCACTGCTGTACACGGTATATCTCATGCAGTCGCCTCAAAGCCCATCTCATTTTTTCTTCAACTGTTGCAATGGGCAGCGACAATTTTTTGGAGATGACATCTGAAATGTATATGAACAAGGGCTGTTTGTAAAACACGCATGCCCCCCTAATGGGCTGTCAGTTGTAGTGGCAGCCATTGTGTGAATACATTTTTTGTCACTGTGACATTTTTTGTCTGCCAGTCATGATCAATGTACCTATAAAGTTTCATGATCCTAGGCCTAAGCATTCTTGAGTTATCATCTGGAAACCATTTTGCTGTTTCAATCGCTATGACCTTGACCTTTGACCTAGTGATAAAATCAATAGGGGTCATTTGCCAGTCATGATGAATGAACCTATGAAGTTTCATGATCCTAGGCCTAAGCATTCTTGAGTTATCATCCGGAAACCATTTTACCGTTTAGAATCACTGTGACCTTGACCTTTGACCTTGTGACCTGAAAATCAATAATGGTCATCTGCCAGTCATGATCAATGTACCTATGAAGTTTCATGATCCTAGGCCCAAGCGTTCTTGAGTTATCATCCGGAAAACATTTTACTGTTTTGAGTCACTGTGACCTTGACCTTTTGACCGAGTGACCTGAAAATCAATAGGGGTCATCTGCCAAACATGATCAATGTGCCTATGAAGTTTCATGATCCTAGACCTAAGCGTTCTTTAGTTATCATCCGGAAACCATTTTACTGTTTTGAGTCTATGTGACCTTGACCTTTGACCTAGTGACCTTAAAATCAATATGGGTCATCTGCCAGTCATAATCAATGTACCTATGAAGTTTCATGATACTAGCCTAAGCATTCTTGAGTGATCATCCTGAAACCATTTGGTGGACAGACCGACAGACGTGCAAAAGGGGGGGCATAAAAATCAATGCAAGATTTTTAAATATTCAAAACACTTGTTAAAGTTTAGTCATCCATAGTAAAGGCATTCAGATTCATATCATCAGTTCAGGCATCACTTTTTAACATTATCTTCATAAGAAGGATTTCAAAACACATTTGTGAAACTAGGGGGGAAATCTACTTGTCTTGAAATGTTGATGGTTCAAAAAGAAAGTTTTGAGTAACTTTATACTGAGGTTATTTTTGTCTGCCATTGGGTTAAATTTTCAAAATTTAAAACACGTACATTTTTGTTGTTACTATTAAACAAGACTATTGTCAAGCAATATAAGTCCCCTACCGGCTCCACCATTGTCAGATTTTTTTTCTTTTATTTGTTGCCATAGCAACCAGAATTTTTGACAAAGGAACAAAATGAAATGACGTTCATAATTTCCTTATTGCAATCTATCCAAGTTTCAAGTTTCATGAAAAATTATTAAGAACTTTTAAAGTTATTGCAGGATCCAGAAAAGTTTGACAGTCTGACTGACTGACTGACGGACACACAGAGCACAAACCATAAGTCCCCTCCGGTGAAACCGGTAAGGGACTAATTATAGCAGTAGCATAAAATTTACGTAAGACATGTGCTGGAGTCAAATTTGAATGACTTTCAATATGTTTGTATCAAAAAAGATGTAGTTTTAATAGGACATCATTATATTAAAATAGTCCTGTTCTCTTAAAAAAAAGAGTTATACCAACAATGGCGCAGCAATCAAGAGACCTCAAGTATCTCTCCCTTTGGGGTGGTGGATCCTCTCTTCATAGAACAGTTCACCAGCTGGTCACGTCAGAATATTGCTATCATGGCCTTCAAAATGGCCTTAACAAGCCATGTCTCGTGGAAGATCTCATTTGAGATCAGGTTGTTCTGAAATATATTTCATAATAGTGTTTAAGATGCACTAATAAATCATAGAGTTTAAACCCTAATTATATATTTTATAAAATAACTTGAAATAATTTTATACAAGAAACTGTCGGAGACGGGTGATGCTCCCCAAAGTTTTTTTTTGTCACAATATTGCACTATATATTCAGATAAAAGGAAACGTCTTGAGGGGCATTACTTTGGACAAAATAATACAATGGATGGTTTAGCAACTTAAAAATTTCAAAGGGCCATAACTATCTAAATAAATCATCTAACCAGAACCCACAAATAACATGCGCATCTCCTCAAGGTAGTTAAGCTTCCCATAAAGCTTCATTTAATTCCAGTCAGTAGTTGGGGGACAAGAATTGCACTATATGTACAGTTTATAGAAAATTTCAAAGGGCCATAACTCTGTGACAAATTTTGGGGGAGCATAAAAACAAGAGCACCGCATAACGGGTGCCACGCTCGGCTGCGAAAGCTTGTCAGAATTATTTTTTTTTAAGTTAAGGTTTTAGCACGACGGGGACGACGAGGAGGCTATGACAATACCTCGGGTTTCTCCGAAAACAGCCCAGCTAATAAGTTTTTTTTAAGCTCAGTGTTTTCGGAGAAAACTCGAGGTATTGTTATAGCCAGCTTGTCATATGCTGTCCGTTTAACATTTTGTTAAGGTTTTGATCATTGACTCTAAAATAAAATTGCTTCCACCTACAACTTTGAAACTTCATATGTAGATGCACCTAGACGAGTTCTACATGCCACACCCATTTTGGGTCACTAGGTCAAAGGTCAAGGTCACTTTGACCTTTAAAAAAAAATAATCTGACAAGCTCTCATTTATTCAAAACTGCACCCGTAGCCAATCGTGGCACCCGTTAGGCAGTGCGCTTGTTTTATGATAAAAATATTTTTTAAATTATCAAACTTATATATTATCAAATATCTAAGTAAATACTAAAAAACTTTGCAATGAAATTACCTGCAAAGCCTGTGAGCCTGTGTGTTGAGCCCATGTGTCACTGTATTCTCCTCTACCCTGAGCTTAAGGACAGGCCTTGGTGTTACCAACAGATGCTGAATTCTGCCAAGCATTAGCTGAAACAAAAGGTATATGTTTCTTCCATTGTATTGCTTCCCTCATAGAATTAGACACTATTATGTTACCCCATCATTTAAATTTGGGGTATAAAAAACCATTATAATGACATATTTTATAATTGCACACATTTTGGTAATAAATCAAGGTCTTTGTTCACACAATTATCCAACATAATAATCTTTTGTCAGAATATCATGCTTTAAGAAACCTGTTTGCTGCATTATTTTGATCTGTTTGAAAAAACTTTAAAGGGAATTGTAATTATGGTCTGTGAAAATGGATAGACACTTGTGACATAAGATTATCTTTTCAGTCTTATTGCAGTTTTTTTAATCACTCATTATGTGGTACAATAATATACTTCAAACAATTCTTTCAGTACACTACAGAAAACATATGGCATAACATTATGACTTGGTTCTCGTGCTAAAAATAAATAGATAAACATCATGATATTTCTAAAATATTTATGTGTCTTGTAAGCTAGATGATCAAGTTGTGTACTCCAAACATTTTACATGTACATTTGTAACATATAATCCTTATTAGATTTGGATGATTTATTTTAAATTTCCATTACTTTTTATCTGGCAATTGAAATGCTTATTTACATAGTTGTACACATATTCTGGAGCTCATAGTGAAAACACTAAATTAAGTTGTTACCTGTGCCTCAACTTCATCAAGTCGAGCCTGCAGCTGATGCACAATTTGACAACAGCTGTGGAAAGCTCCATCAGGGTTTGTAACACTAACCTGTTGAACATTTACTTTCAAAAGTATTGCAAAATAAAATGACATATCGGTTGATAACACAGTGTTTTATTTATTAAAAACAAGGGCTGTTTGTAAAACATGCATGCCCCCCATATGGGCTGTCAGTAGTAGTGGCAGCCATTGTGTGAATACGTTTTTTGGCACTGTGACCTTGACCTTTGACCTAGTGACCTGAAAATCAATAGGGGTCATCTGCAAGTCATGATCAATGTACCTATGAAGTTTCATGATCCTAGGCGTAAGCTTTCTTGTGTTATCTCCCAGAAACCATTTAACTGTGTCAAGTTAACGTGACCTTGACCTTTGACCTAGTGACCTGAAAGTCTATAGGGGTCATCTGCAAGTCATGATCAATGTACCTATGGATTTTCAAGATCCTAGGCGTACGCGTTCTTGAGTTATCATCCAGAAACCATTTTTCTAAGTTGAGTCACCGTGACCTTGACCATTGACCTAGTGACCTGAAAATCATTAGGGGTCATCTGCTACTCATGATCAATGTACCTATGAAGTTTCATGATCCTAGGCATAAGCATTCTTGAGTTATCATCCAGAAACCATTTTGCAATTTCGGGTCACTGTGACCTTGACCTTTGACCTATTGACCTGAAAATCAATAGGGGTCATCTGTGAGTCATGATCAATGTGCCTATGAAGTTTCATGATCCAAGGCATAAGCATTCTTGAGTTACCATCCGGAAACCATTTTGCTATTTCGGGTCACCGTGACCTTGACCTTTGACCTAGTGACCTGAAAATCAATAGGGGTCATCTGCCAGTCATGATCAATCTACCTATGAAGTTTCATGATCCTAGGCATAAGCGTTCTTGAGTTATCATCTGGAAACCATTTTACTATTTCAGGTCACCGTGACCTTGACCTTTGACCTAGTGACCTGAAAATCAATAGGGGTCATCTGCGAGTCATGATCAATGTATCTATTCAGTTTCATGATCCTAGGAATAAGCGTTCTTGAGTTATCATCCAGAGACCATTTTACTATTTCGGGTCACAGTGACCTTGACCTTTGACCTAGTGACCTGAAAATCAATAGGGGTCATCTGCGAGTCATGATCATTGTACCTATGAAGTTTCATGATCCTAGGCATAAGAGTTCTTGAGTTATCATCCGGAAACCATTTTACTATTTCGGGTGACCGTGACCTTGATATTTGACCTAGTAACCTCAAAATCAATAGGGGTCAACTGCGAGTCATGATCAATGTACCTATGAAGTTTCATGATCCTAGGCATAAGCGTTCTTGAGTTATCATCCAGAAACCATTTTACTATTTCGGGTCACCGTAGAACTTGACCTTTGACCTAGTGACCTCAAAAACAATAGGGGTCATCTGCAAGTCAAGATCAATGTACCTATGAAGTTTCATGATCCTAGGCCTAAGCATTCTTGAGTTATCATCCAGAAACCATCTGGGGGACGGACATACATACGGACGGACCGACATGAGCAAAACAATATACCCCCTCTTCTTCAAAGGGGGGGGCATAAAAAACAAGAAATGTGTTTGTCAGAAACACTATGTCCCCTTCTGCACCACTTTGATTTTTTTGTTGACCTTTGACCTTAAAAGATGACCTTGACCTTTCAACACTCAAAATGTGTTTGTCAGAAACACTATGTTCCCTTATGCGCTGCTTTGATTTTATTTCTTTTTACCTTTGACCTTGAATTATGACCTTGACCTTTCACCACTCAAAATGTAAAGCTCCATGAGATACACATGCATGCCAAATATCAAGTTGCTATCGTCAATATTGCAATAGTTATGGCAAATGTTGAAGTTGGAGCAAACAAACACACAAACCAACCAACAGACAGGGCAAAAACAATATGTCCCCCACTATAAGTGGTGGGGGACACAAAAAGAGCCGCCTGCCTGTCTCAGAGCACAGCTCATTTTTACTTAAAAGTAATCCGATAAATATTCCAAGAGAATATGCTTAAAAGCATCTTTAAGTAAATATAGGGCCGACATTAAAGTTTAACTTATAACTTCAAATTGCTACCTCATACATATCATGGTCACTCTCAAGCATCTGGCTGAAGGACATCCTTAAGGCTGTTGGAGGAGGAGGGCCGTAGCAATCAAAAAGGGGTGTGGCATGCAGTCAGTGGATGGGTTTGAACATCAACAGCAGGAGGGACCTGGATCGCTGCCACTGAATGAAGCTTGAACGTTGCCAGTGAAGGGACCTGCACTTAAGCTGGTTGATGGACCTGGACTGAAGCTGGAGAAGGGGCCTGCCATTCCGCAGTTGACCTGGAACGAAGCTGAAGAAGGGGCCTGCCATTCCGCAGTTGGTGCTATCTCCACTACTGTTGTTTGAGGAACCAGGACTGAAGCTGGAGAAGGGACCCGTCATTCAGCAGTTGATGTTACCTCCACTACTGTCGTTTGAGGAACCTGGACCGAAGCTGGAGAAGGGGCCTGCCATGCAGCTGTTGCTGTTACCTCCACTACTGTCATTTGAGGAACCTGGTCTACAGTCAGTAGAGGTTACAATATACTTAACATTTTTGGAGTGCAATGCTATACTCTCTAAAAACATGAACATCATTTATAAGAAGACACAATTCTCTGTAGGGGCACTTGCCATGGCTTTATTTTAGAATGTTTCTTTGTGCATGTGGTAAGGAAAACATTGATGTAACAGAAATTCACTCTTTTGCTTAATGGTTGGAGACTACATGAGACTTTGACAGATGGCGTGAAACCCTTCTCAACTGGTACGAAGCCGGTAAATAGATGGCCATAAAACAGTGACTGCTGATTTGCGTCGAGTTCTTTCTTGCATAACGTATGACCCCCCCTTTTTTATTGTATAAATCATTGCAGCTTGGAATGCTCTTTAAGAAAAGGTATGGTTATGGGGATGTCTATGCGCAAAGTTTGATTTTATTTTTTGTTAAAGTTATTGCTTTCACATTGAATTTGTGTAGGAAATCTTTTAGTATATTGCGACCTAAACTAGCGTTGGGTTTAATAAAAATATCGTCTGAACTTTCAAAAAATGAATGCCAAAGATGATTTTTGGTCACTTCTTGGCAAAAAATTAGAAGATAAGTCTATTAAATGTATCAATTCAGATCGTTTAGTACGGAATGGATGCATTTCTAACAGATCCCCGCCCTAGTATGGGTGAATCAAAGCTAAATTGCCTTCAAAGTCAATATCAAAGACATACTTGGTTTACCGTGTAGCCTTAATGTGCTATATGAAGTCAAAACTGAACCCCAGTGACTCTGTGAGCCGTTTATGCAACAGAAGCTTGTGTGTCAAGCCTGAACATTTAAACATAGAGCCCCATTCCACCAACATGGTTCGGAGGACATGTTTTCAGTTTGGACAGTGTAGGGGGCATGGAACTGAGCCAGCCTGCATATTTGGTAATTACATGAATACCACAAGCTTCACCAAGCTTCTATCAGTTCATATAAATACACTTAAAGTACATTAATGCCTTTTTTTCCCTTCTATATCTATTTAAATAAGGTATTTTTGCCATTTTAGGAAGAGGGAGCCTTGAGGCTGATACACGGGCCACGTTATAGGTCTTTTTGCGAAGAAGTGCCAGATCAGGTAGTATTTACACTTTATTCTAATAATCACACAGTCAACTTAGCATATTTATGATGTTTAAAGGGGCCTTTTCACAGATTTTGGCATTTTTTAACTTATTCATTAAATGCTTTATATTGATAAATGTAAACATTGGATCGTAAAAGCTCCAGTAAAAAATCAAGAATAAAATTTAAAAAAGGATAAGAACATTGCCCGGAGCAGGTTTCGAACCAGTGACCCCTGGAGTCCTGCCAGAGTCCTGAAGTAAAAACACTTTAGCCTACTGAGCTATTCCGCCGAGTACACATACTTGACGTATTTTATACCTTATATAAGCAATCTTCGTAGTTTCACAAAATTTAACGACAAAAACAGAACTCTCCAAATTATTCAATCGTTTCGCGTTGCAACTGCTTTATAATTTTTAGGTTTTAAAATCGTCAAAAGATGCATATAATGGCTATATTAGACCATGGTAAATGTTCAGTATTACTGTTTCCTCACAAATATCATAACTAAAACGAAAATGTGCGAATCTGAAACAACTTTTTTCAATTTTGTCAATTTACCAAAGCGTGAAAAGATCCCTTTAAGGTGTGGGAGACCTTCAAAATCAGATTTTGGGGTCACTTATGCCCTTGCCATAATGCAATTCCTCGTGCAACTTGTAACGATAGTTGTGAGTCCTGGCACGTAAAGCTCGTGCTTTGATGGTAGCGGATGTTCGCTTTCGGTTGAGGTCATTGCTGTCCTCATAGGCTAACTGCTTTATAACCTTTGACCCCTGCGTAAGGTTTGCATGAAGTTCCATGGTTTTTGCAATGACAGTGTTAGCATAGCCATTGTTTAATTTGTAAACCTGTCCGTGAATGCGACCTACACAGTTGCGTGAGAAAGTGACAGACTTAGGATTAACGGCTTGATATGACCTGTTTGCTGCTTCGCACTTTTGAGTTGTGGTTGAAAGCTTGGTTGCGTCAAGAGCAGCTGGACCTAAAACCATTTCAATGCATTTTCTAAGGACATGATTGGTCACTGTCAACCATTTTAACCTTGACATTGTTTGGCATGAAATTCTTTGCTTGCCTATTGGTACCAGCACAGACATAGCTGTACTTTGCACAACTGGTACCACAGTAACCATTGAAACATAGAATAATGGTTGAGATAACATTAACCATGACCATCTTTAGAGTTATGATGTCACCCTGTAGTTTTTTGTGGGCAGCTTTAAGCTCAGCAATACACCTAGCTTTGACCGAGAGAGCGAATCGACCCCTGATGTTGCACTTGGAGTGACCCTTGAGCATGCCCTTCGAGAAAGGTGCTTTGTTCAGATCACGCTTCAGCGAGTTGCCTAGGTGCCTAAGATCCCTAAGATGACCAACATTGTGACCGTGAGACTTTTGAACACCTCCTTGAATTGCCCTACTGTCGCCATCGCAAGTAAAATTGGATATTTTAATGTCCTGTGAGATCAGGTCTTCCAACACCTCATTATATTTCCCTTCGTCAACTATCGAGTTCCGCTCGGAAACGTTTGCAGTATAATGCCCCCTATGATTGTGGCACTGAACAGGTTGACCTTTATTTCTTGGCATTGATGAAGTCCTACAGAGTTTATTTGATACCAGAACCCCTACAATTTGTTTGTTTTTGGTGTTATTTTCGCACATTGTGCTTATGGCAATGGTTCCGGCTTGAAAGGGTGTTGCGTCCGACTTAAAAATTGGATTGTTATAGCATGTGTCCCCTTCGACATTGACCAAAATGGGATCTATTTTGGCATTTTCAGCCATCAAGTTTTTTCTTATGTCGCACATACTTCTCTCATTGAGGGATTTCACGGCAGTGTTGACCTTGTTGGCTTGTTTTTGCATAGCCAGTGGAGATGGAGCGATTATATTAGTAGTATTCAGAATTCTGCGGAAACCTGTGTTCCCAATAGATGTGCTAGCAACACCTATTTGGGACCCTACATTAATCGGAGCTGCCTTTCTGCCCCTTGTACTTGATGGAACCTCATTGTACAGCTTATAATGCTTGCCTACATATTTGAATCTTGTACATAGTAACCTTTCCCTCCAGCCTAAGCCCCACTTTACGGAAGCACTGCCATCAATGACCAAGTCACCCTTACATTTATCACTTCTTAACCTATGCTTTTTATTTTCAGAGGACATCATTGACTGTAGTAGGGCTGGGACATAGACCTTGTTCGTTAGTAAGTCAGGATGAACTTTGGATGAAGCAGGAAGCCGTAACATGTTTACATAGCGAATCCTGTTAGCACGCGGACGCAAGGGTTTAGCTTGGGTTTGAGAGCCGTCTACATCCCGAAAGGTAAGAATATTTTCATTGTAAGCTACCCTCGCTTCAAAGGATGACCTTTCTAACCGTACGTATGTGTAGGAGTTTGACCTTTTTTTATAATGACGTTTTATGCCCTTGGCTGGACCAGGTCTGCCTGGCTTAAAGGCGAAATTTAGCAAGTTTTTCTTTCGCTTGGTTATAAACCCCATTTTCCCAGATTGCTACCTTAAAAAAAGTCAAAGAACTTATTTTAAACCCAAAGTATGCAAGTTAACAATCCCTTTAACCTCTAAATGTGAGCAGGCAATGCAAATTGACTACCTGCTGCAGTTTAAAGGCATCCATGACTTTATATGCTATAATATATAATTGGGCACCTTAATTAAAGGGGCTGCGACAAACAAGGTGCTTTGTAGATTTCACACTTTATTGGTGTGAAACAACAAGTTATTAGAAGCTGATTGATTTCCAAACTTCAAAGTATCTTTGATCTCTCATTTTGACCAATTTGTTTACTGTCTTGGATGAAATTGGATTTTTTTTGGTATGAATTTGACATTTTTGGGGTGATTTAAAAAAAAAACAAGGGACAAAATTGTCACAAAACCAGGTTTTCATTGTGAAAAAAAATCTGATAAAGGGAGACAACTCAAACTGAACTTTTGAAATGAACAAACAAAATTAACCCCCTTTGTAAGTTTGTTTTAAAATAAATCTATTTTTTTAGTCGTGGCGACCTTGACATTGGAGATATTGACGTGATTCTTTCGTGCGACACACCGTCCCATGATGGTGAACAAATGTGCCAAATGATTTTAAAATCTCATAATGAATGACATAGTTATAGCCCAGACAAGCTCATTTATGGCTATTTATTACCTTTGAACTCAAAGTGTGACCTTGACCTTGGAGATATTGACGTAATTTTTTCGCGCGACACACCGTCTAATGATGGTTAACAAATGTGCCAAATGATTTTAAAATCTCACAATGAACGACAAAGTTATGGCCCGGACAAGCTTGTTCCGCCCGCCCGCCAGCCCGCCAGCCAGCCAGCCCGCCCGCATTCGCAAATCTAATAACCAGTTTTTTCCTTCGGAAAACCTGGTTAAAAACACAAAAAAGACATTATCAAAATTGCTTAGAGTAAAAATATCTAACAAATTCATTATTTCCCACCCGCATAAGCCTCACATGCATGTCTATTTGGTTTGTTTTGGTATTTTTTTGCAGATATTGAACACAACAGCTTTAAATCTTAAAGGGACATTTACGCTTAAACAGGCCTAAAATGGCATTCTTCTGACTGGAAACACCCGCATGAGAAAATATGATATAAAATGGCCAAATGGACAGATAATCCAGCCAAACTTAATATTTTGCTGCAATATGCATAGGAAGATAATAATATGCAAGAAAAACACATTTTAATCAGAATAAATTTCTCCTTTAGGTTACAATATACTAAACATTTTTGGAGTGCAATGCTATACTCTCTAAAACATGAACATCATTTATAAGAAGACACAATGCTCTGTAGGGGCACTTGCCATGGCTTTATTTTAGAATGTTTCTTTGTGCATGTGGTAGGGAAAACATTGATGTTTAACAGAAATTCACTCTTTTGCTTGAAGGTTGGAGACTACATGAGACTTTGACAGATGGCGTGAAACCCTTCTCAACTGGTACGAAGCCGGTAAATAGATGGCCATAAAACAGTGACCGCTGCTTCGCGTCGAGTTCTTTCTTGCATAACGTATGACCCCCTTTTTTATTGTATAAATCATTGCGGCTTGGAATGCTCTTTAAGAAAAGGTATGGTTATGGGGATGTCTATGCGCAAAGTTTGCTTTCACATTGAATTTGTGTAGGAAATCTTTTAGTATATTGTGACCTAGAGGGACCTGTGCTGCTGCTTAGTTTCTTCTTTTTTCAGGATCCCAAAGGCCAGTTTGTCTGTAAAAGATAGACGCCAAAACACTTGCTAAAGGGCCAGTTATTATTCAAATATGTTAATTTATTCTGTTTTTTTCCACAAAATTATGAAATTTTACTGAAGTTGTTAGTAATCTTGTAGTTTTAATATTTTAAATTATTTCAATGTTTTTTTTTTCTAAGCATTTAAAAAAATATTGCTTCAGTAACTCTCATCACATAAAATTAAAAGAATAGACAGTGGGCAGAATTTTTTTTTTAATTTACCAAGATGAGTGGTCTCTTTCTGCTGTCTGGATTGTTCTGAATTATGGCGCCTTTTCTGTTTCCCAGCAGGAGCAGTTGTAACAGCTGGCTCAGAGTTATGTCTTGCTCTTTCTCTGGTCTCATCTGAGCAGAGTATTTCTGTCAATACACAGATGTAAACTTTCCATTTTCAAAAAAATTAATTTCATCATCATGTGCAAGTAGAACATTTTAAAACCAACTGATTATCATCAACTGTTTATCCTTTCATTGACTTGAACTTGCATTCTGTTGCAGGAGTAATTAATCATAATTGCCAACTTTGCTTCTTTAAACAGTTTCAAGCCAGTTAACATTTTTTTAAATTTACTTACTAGAAAGATCTCCCTGAAATCCCTTGCAGATTTTCATGTTTAACTACAAAATTTAAGTTAAGAAATAAGCCAGTCACAGGAGCTAGAAAATTAAACTTTGCTCTTGTGAATATTGTAACTGACATACAACTGTTTTGATAATGAATTCAATACAAACCATATTTTGTTAAATTGAATTTTAACAGTTTAAGTGTGATATTGTTTCTCAAACTATGAAAGACAGTTCTTACAAATAACATTTCATCTTCAAATGGCAAACATTTGTTATAGCTATTTTTAAAAGCATGAGGAGTTCCAGTCATATAAAGCTAAATAATTCCAAAATTTGAGCTTTTATTCACAAGCATGACCTTAGTTAGGCATTAAAGCTTGGGTGACAGGATTAGTTGTTTATGGGACATGCCATCTATATCAACATAATGAATATTTGAGGTAATTTGTTTTAAAATTGCATGATGATATCATTTTACAGTCCAGAAATCTTGGACAGACTAAAAGATCAGGGCTATAGATAACTTTTGGGGTATATTGGGTAATTTACCCCCTGTTTTTGACAATAATAGGATTTTTGTAAATTCAATAGAGTTTTAGCAAAAAATTTCACCCCCTACTTTTGAGATTAATTAGGGTTTTCAACCCTGTTTTTTTTTTAAACTCAATTGGGTAATGTTGGGAATTACATATATAATGTTATAACAAGGGCTGTTTGTAAAACATGCATGCCCCCCATATGGGCTGTCAGTTGTAGTGACAGTCATTGTGTGAATACGTTTTTTTGTCACTGTTTTTTGTCACCTTGACCTTTGACCCAGTGACCTGAAAATCAATAGGGGTCATCTGCCAGGCATGATAAATGTACCTATGAAGTTTCATGATCCTAGTCCTAATTATTCTTGTGTTATCATTAGGAAACCATTTTACTGGCTCCAGTCACTGTGACCTTGACCTTTGACATAGTGACCTAAAAATCAATAGGTCTCATCTGCCAGTCATGATCAATGTACCTATGAAGTTTCATCATCTTATGCCTAAGCATTCTTGAGTTATCATCCGGAAACCATTTTACTTTTTAGAGTCACTGTGACCTTGATCTTTGACCTAGTGGCCTAAAAATCAATAGATGTCATCTGCCAGTCACGATCAATGTACCTATGAAGTTTCATGATCCTAGGCGTAATCATTCTTGAGTTATCATCCATAAACCATTTTACTGTTTCAAGTCACTGTGACCTTGACCTTTGACCGAGTGATCTGAAAATAAATAGGGGTCATCTGCCAGTCATGATCAATGTATCTATGAAGTTTCATGATCCTAGGCATAAGCATTCTTGAGTTATCATCCGGAAACCATTTTACTGTTTCGAGTCACTGTGACCTTGGCCTTTGACCTAGTGACCTAAAAATCAATAGGGGTCATCTGCCAGTCATGATCAATCTACCTATGAAGTTGTATGATCCTAGGCGCAAGCATTCTTGAGTTATCATCTGGAAACCATTTTACTATTTCGAGTCACTGTGACCTTGAGCTTTGACCTAGTGACCTGAAAATCAATAGGGGTCATCTGCCAGTCATGATCAATATACATATGAAGTTTCATGATCCTAGGCCTAAGCGTTCTTGAGTTATCATCCTGAAACCATCTGGTGGACGGACCGACCGACCGACGTGCAAAACAATATACCCCCTCTTCTTTGAAGGGAAAAATCTACCCTTCATTTGTTTACATTTCATACGCATGCGCACACACGCACTTCCTCACCCTTATTTGTATATAAGTAATTTGTTAACTCCGACTTGCACGTAAAAAATAAGTAGATAAATTAAACATGTAAAAATCATAGTATTCCTTTATGCTTTTTACATATGTAATGATTTTCATTAAAAAAACTTATAATAACTTGGTCTTTTTTTTGTTCTCAACTTTGCTTGACAATTCACACAAAATGGCTGCTGTAATAAGTCACGTTACCATGGTCAAATCATGGGGCGAATTAATTTTTAATGGTGTACACTGAAGGGTTTGAAAGCAGGTACTTGTTGTTTGGGTGGCATTGAAAGTTTTACATTATATGGTGGTGCTGGAAACTTGCAAAAAATCTAAAGCGGATTTACATAACAATTAAAGTTGACAGCCATGTAGAAACAAGTTCTATGTCGTAAAGAGTTCCTATTAATGTGTTTCACTATTTTCAATCTTAATCGTCACTATATTTGACGTCTCAAAAAATAAAGAGGTTTGAAAGATGGTTCGTCCATGATACTAAGGTTACTTTTATTTATACAAATGGAATTCAAAAAGGTACCTGTACATAACAACAAACAATTACTGAATTTCTGATCAAACTTCATTCATTTTTTGCTTTGAATAAGACAGAGTTCGAGAAAATAGCTGCACAATTGATGAAGTTATAGCTGTTCAAAGCGATGCATCCCATTTTCGGGTCATTTTGAGTTGAATACATTAAAAATGAAAGTAGAAATCGGACGGGTCTACGAATAATACCACAAAGATTGATAACTGCTGGAAAGACTGCCTTCTTTTCTTCATAGGACAGCATATAAACTATCCACATACCAAAAATCAGCTTAACATTTGAAAGTGTTGCGTACAATAACTCCGGAAAAAAAGTACCGGTAACTATATAATGTCCAAGGCCCATAACTTTGCAAAAAAATCAATGGACAGGAATTTCACAGGTCATTTGTATGTAATGTAGGTAGACTCACATACCATAAATCAGCTCAATATCAGAAAGGATTGCGTAAAAAATCTCCGAAATATGGTCATAATATAGAACATTTCTATATTCACTTTTGTCTCAAATCTCCATGCCTTTTACTTTATATTAACTGAAGCTCCTCCCTTGGGTAATATCTCTTTAAAAAAATATATCTTCCCGTGTCAAAAATGGAAATTGTACCTGCCAAATAAAAAATGAAAACCTAATTAAACTTACTTCTTTCCTTGGCAAAAAATTTAGATCAGTCCAATTTCTGTATCTTTGCCTAAAAAATCAATGGACAGGAACGAATTTGACACTTCATCTGTAGGTCATGTAAGTAGACTCATTACCAACAAGAAATGTGTTTGTCAGAAACACTATGTCCACTTCTGCGCCGCTTTAATTTTTTTGTGACCTTTGACCTTGAAGGATGACCTTGACCTTTCACCACTCAAAATGTGCGGCTCCACGAGATACACATGCATGCCAAATATCAAGTTGCTATCTCCAATATTGCAAAAGTATTCATAAAATGAGCGATTTTGGCCACATATGTTTGACCTCTGACCTTGACCTTTCACCACTCAAAATGTGCAGCTCCATGAGATACACATGCATGCCAAATATCAAGTTGCTATCTTGAATATTAAAATACTGCAAAAGTGTACATTAAATAAGCGATTTTAACCCATATATTTGACCTTTGACCTTGACCTTTCACCACTCAAAATGTCCAGCTCCATGAGATACACATGCATGCCAAATATCAAGTTGCTATCTTCAATATTGCAAAAGTACTCATAAAATGAGCGATTTTGGCCACATATATTTGACCTCTGACCTTGAAGGATGACCTTGACCTTGACCTTTCACCACTCAAAATGTGCAGCTCCATGAGATACATATGCATGCCAAATATCAAGTTGCTATCTTCAATATAGCAAAAGTTATTGCAAATGTTAAAGTTGGCGCAAACCAACCAACAGACCAACAGACCAACCAACCAACCAACAGACAGGGCAAAAACAATATGTCCCCCAGTATATACTGGTGGACATAAAAATCAGCTCAATATCTGAATGTGTTCATAAAAAACTCTACAGAAAACAGAATAGCAGACATACAAACAGGCAGACAAACAGACAGTGTGACTGCTTTCTGCCACCCTACTGGGGCATAAAAATAACATTCTACATGTATTACACCTAACACATACTAGCATATCATATTATACATACTGGCACTTATGAATAGCACATCGAAGAATGGTCAGGAAACATCTTAAGGTTTTCTGCTTGGCAAGCCAGTGGGTTGTACAAGAAGGTTACTTACATGAAACAGAGATATAGCGCTGAAAAGTTCCTCCTAAGATTATATCCTTTAAAAAATATTACCTACTTATCAAAAATGGACATTGCACCTGCCAAATAAGAATTATCTCCCTTTAAAGCTTACTACTTCCCTAGGCAAAGATTTGGATCAGTCCAAGGCCCCTATCTAAATCGACAGAATCGAACGAATTTCACACTTCATTTGTAGGTCATGTAGGTAGAGGAACATACAGCTCCATATCTGAAAGTGTTGCATAAAAAACCTCCGGAAAACAAAATGACAGACACCCAGACTTGACAGTGCGACCCCTATAAGCCACACTACCGGGGGCATACAAACATTTTTAAACTAATCATTAACAATAGTCATTTGTCATCCCAGCAATGACCTGATAATTAACTTGTACAGTACTGTTGTAACTTTGGAAACTTGCTCAAAATAATTTCAAACAGTGTGTGTGCAAGTTATTTAAAATTGCCCGAGTAACAGCCTTGACAAACTTCTGTCCAAACATTTCACCTAGACATCTGTGTATGAACTAAACCATTTTTCTACGGACTGGAAGTAACAAATGTTTGCAACATCAAGATCATTTTGCATTACATGGTATATAATGAGGTCAAAGTAGGACAAACATTTCTTAGTGTGACCTAGACATTTGAGGTAAGGAGACAGGTTCTATGCTCAATAAATTGTCCTATGCTGGTTAACAAATGTTCCAAGTAATGTCACAACCCATCAATATACATGGCAAAATTATGGCTAAGAGAGGAATGGTAATACTGTTTACTGGTCAAACTTTACCTTGAAGTGTAAATTTCTTGACATTTAAGGTAGAAAGACTGGTGAAACGTGTTGCATTATGGTGATTCATGGTTATGTCCAGCTATGGCAAAATTTAACCTATAAGTGTGACCATGACTTTTAAGGTATGAAGACAGGTGTTCCACAGGGCACATTGCCTTTTTGATGGTCGACAGTTGTGAAAAATAATTTCAATATCCATCAATATATGGCAAAGTTATGAGTGAGACAGTAATTTGTACAAAGTGTAGCGCCTTGTGGAAGACTAGAGGGAATATTTTTACACATAACATGAGCTCTAATGATGGTCTATATATTTTCAATGTTTCATGTACTTCAAAATCCACTTTTATATGACAAACTTAAGGCTGAGGCAGGAAATTTTGAAATGGTTTAATGGTGAAAATGGACCTTTAAGTGCCAGGTTTTTTTTCCCACTGTTTGGGAAGATAGCCCATGGCTTTGGAATTGGGAATTTTATCGGCATTTTCATGAAATTGGGAAAATAAATTCATTGGCCTTTTTTTCCACATGAAAAGTCCACTGATTAGGGAAATACTAAATTTGATATAACTCTTTATAATCATTCAAATTAAAAGAACAAAATCATATGATACTTTGTTAGATGTAATTGAATTGAAATTGAGATAAAATACGCATAAGACTTCTTTCTAAAAGAAAAAAAAAAAAAAAAAAAATTTAATTTTTTTTGGAAATTGGGAATTTTTTGCCACATTTTGGGAAAAAAGTATACTTTTTGGGATTGGGGACATAGCTGAAAATAAAATAGGGCCAAAAAAAACCTTGAGTGCGATCTTGACCTTTGAGATAGGGAGGCTGGTGTTACACGCAACACATCTTATTTGCTAATTTTTTCGCCACAGTTCAATTTACATGCATGTTTACTAATGCATGCCATTTTCGTGAGTTTTGGCAGGTATAGCGTCATTAGAGGTCCGCGTACAGGAGACAATGCACGTTGTGGTTCAATATATTTATTGAAAGTTTGGTATTGTGTTGGAAAAATGTTGGAAAATCAAGAAATTTTGTCGGGGAATTTCAGCAATACATCAACTGTCGAGCAGTCGTTGCTCAGCAGGGAAGAAGGAAAAGCTTTGGACAAGCAGAGATTTAATTTTTGATCATTTTGCCGTTCCTTTCAGAAACACGTCAAATAATAACACAAATCAAGATTTTCAATTCAGAAAAGGTTTAAAACACCAGTTTAACTTCATTACAAAGAGAGTGAACAATATGGGGAAGATTGAAGATTATGTGATTAACAATGCTTTATATAAGGTCAGAGGTTCAAGCTCTGCTGCAATGCAAGAAGTTGCTGAAGATAGCAGACAAGCATGGCTGGGACACAGTACGCAAGTACAATGAGCATCCTTTGGCTGACAATGACATAGATGCTGCAAAACTCTGCAGCGCTATTGCACGTGCTAACTGGTTATGACAATTATGGCCTTATGACATCAGCAGCAGGTCCAAAGACTATGACGCCTCCAGCATTCAACCGTCTTCGCAGTTTTTTCGTTGTCATTCAGCAAGATTCGGAGAGGCTGTGTCAAGACGTTATCAAGAAGGTTTTCAACCAAAGATTGCTTTTAGAAGCAATTCAGGGCATAGGGGAAGAGAAGTCTCAGTTCGGACTTCACAGTCTGCTGAGCCTCCGGTGCTGCTTATAGCGGAAAAAATCACAGATGGTAAATTGTTAGCCAAGCACGGTCGTTGGAAATCTGAAGCATTGGTTGATGGATATGTTCATTTCAGAGTAGAAAATAAATCAATAGTATCAAAAAGTTTAGGGATGTGATAATTTGTTTGTTCATGTTTGGCTAACAAGTTATTTACATACTTAAAGTTTCTTCTATGTTTATTCGAGTAAAGCGGACCGCCTTCTACATTTGGTGTTTGTTGTAATGTTTGTTGTCACTTGTTTGCTAGTAAGCAAAGAATTTATTTAATTTCGGACCAACAAAGAGGGAGAAAATAATTGCTACATGTATTCTTTTCATCACAGTTCAATAAACATGCGTGTTTACTACTGCACAGGATTTTTGTGAGTTTTGGTGAGTATAGCGTCATTCGAGGTCCGCTTACAGGAGACAATGCACGTTGTGGTTCAATTTATTTGAAACAGTAATTATATACTCATTTTTAGTTTTAGAATAATATTATTTTTCAGGTTTAAATGTACATTTTTCATATAGAATTATGCTGTTGGATTGGTGTGTTAATAAGATTGTATTTTTTCTAGTGGACTAGTATGGGTGAGGACCAACATTCGGCAACACAACATTTGACAAACGGGCACAGGTTTCCAGAGCCTTTTCCCTAGACATTTGAAGGGTTTTTATTTCTGTTTTTTCCTGGGCGAGTCATGTTGCATTTTATACACATCCTAGTTTAAGAAATAATGTGTATTTTGGAGTTGCTGTCGAGTTTATGCTTTGTTTGTGTTTTACATAGTTAAGAATGATTTTTTTAGTCCCTGGGTTTTGAATTGGCAAGAACTATGATATGTAAATGCACTTGTATACTTACATAAAACCTCTTGGTAAAACGGCTACATTAAAAGCGGAGTGCCTTCTACATTTGGTGTTAGTTGTAATGTTTGTTGTCACATGTTTTCTAGTAGGCAAAGAATTTATTTTAATTTTATATTTTATTTATTTTCGGACAAACGAAGTGAAAGAGAAAATTAGATGATTTACATTTCTGCCATGAAATTGCAAATCCATCCATATAAGACAAAGTGAATGACTGAGAAAAAAATCTGCTTACACCCACAGACTGAGAAACACACAATCCAACTGCCTTATGCCCCTCTCATAGAAGTGTGGCATTAAAATGTACAACTAAAAGTTTTGATTGGTAAACATACGAAATTATTAAAAATCAAAACCTTTTATTTCACTAAATAAATTAACCCTTGATTTTACCACACCATATTGAAAAGTAAATTAAAAAAGTTGTGTGTAATTTGTCTAGTTTTGGGAATATTATATTACCACAATCACTGCAAATATTGTTCAGTTGAAAAATACTGATTTAAGTGACTTAAGAAAAAAATAATAAAACGCAAAATGTTTTGTCATATTTGCGTTTGATAATTACAATATTTGTAATGGCTGTATTTGTTGGAACACAAGTGATAAGCAAGTGCTACTTATAATTGTGTTAACTAGTACCTTGAAAAAAATGTTAACAACCAAATCAATGAAAACTGTTGCACTTATGTCAATAAAATAAAAACATATTTTAGTATTTTGATAAGCATTCTATAAATTTAAAAAAATGGGCATGGCACACTGTCATTTTTTTTTAAATAAATGATCTAACAAAATAAATATGATTTTTTTTGAAAATGTTAATGTTTAGTAATAGAATTTGAATACCAACCATTTATCAATTCAATAGCTGCAATAAGAAAAAAGCAAGTTAGTGGCAATCACATACAACAAACTAAGACAATATAAATATACATATATATATATATACATACATAGTTAAATAACAGAACTGAGACCTTCCAAACAAATGAAAAATATGATTATAAATTTGGACCAATAGGCAGTGTGGGGTTCACAGCCGTGTGGGGCTCGCAATGTCCATCAAAATGCCTGGCATTCTCACCATTCATTTGACAGATCATACGGTTTACCTTTTTTCTGTATTTTTTTAGGGTGGAGTTTGCCAATGAACGGGCCTTAGCCTATTGATTGACAATGTTATATTATGGTCCAGTGGTTGCTTACTTATTAGGCACAGGCCCCTTCTGTGCTCCTTCCATGCAGGAGGCCGATACCTGAGGTATCTGACCCCAGAAAGTCTACTGGCCCCCATCCTGGTAGGCCAGACGAAAGTCATACAAATTACACTCATTAGCACTCTGGCACAAAAGGGCCAATGGCCAACCAGTGGACAGTTCTGATGAATAAGAATAACAAAATCAATAAGATACATACATAGTAATAATGATAAAACATATATAACAAGAGTGCCAAACTGTCACAAGATACGCCCGTTTTAAGGCTTTGGGCAACTTGATAACTCCGCCCGCCCACCCAACCACCCACCAGCCTGTCAACCAGACTGCCCGCCGCCAAGGTGAAACTAAAGTAAGTCCTGTTTTTTTAAAACGGGCGTATAAAAAGAAAGTGATTGCTTTTTGTTCAAAGGAAAACAGACCAATGCAGTTTTTGTGTCAAACATTGAATTCATCATAATTATTATTGCAAGGAAGAAACCTTAATCAGATATATAAAGTTCTTACAATGCTTAGATCTCTGACATAAAAAACTAGAGCTTTGTCACTGAATGTGACTTATACCCCCATACCACTTTGACGCAGGATAAAAAGTTGTTTAAAAGTTTCGGATGAATACAATTTGAATTAGAGTCCGGACAAAGTGGCGCCGTTGAAAATGCACTAATTGACCCTATGACCTAGTTCTTGACCCGACATGACCCATATTCGAACTTGACCTAGATATCAACTAGATGCAACTACTGACCAAGTTTGGTAAAGATCGGATGAATACAATTTGAATAAGAGTCCGGACAAAGTGGCGCTGTTGAAAATGGACTAATTGACCCTATGACCTAGTTTTTTACCTGGCATGACCCATATTCGAACTTGGCCTAGATATCAACTAGATGCAACTACTGACCAAGTTTGGTGAAGATAAGATTTATACAATTTGAATTAGAGTCCGGACAAAGTAAAATGCACTAATTGACCCTTTGACCTAGTTTTTGACCCAGCATGACCCATATTCGGACTTGACCTAGATATCAACTAGATGCAACTACTGACCAAGTTTGGTGAAGATCGGATGAATACAATTTGAATTAGAGTCCGGACAAAGTGGCGCCGTTGAAAATGCACTAATTGACCCTATGACCTAGTTTTTGACCCGGCATGACCCATATTCGAACTTGGCCTATATATCAACTAGATGCAACTGCTGACCAAGTTTGGTGAAGATCGGATGAATACAATTTGAAATAGAGTCCGGACAAAGTGGCCCCTTTGAAAATGCACTTATTGACCCTATGACCTAGTTTTTGACCCGGCATGACCCATATTCGAACTTGGCCTAGATATCAACTAGATGCAACTGCTGACAAAGTTTGGTGAAGATCGGATGAATACAATTTGAATTAGAGTCCGGACAAAGTGATGCCTTCCGCCCGCCGCCCGCCCGCCGCCAAGGGGTTTCACATAATACGTCCCGTATTTTATACGGGCGTATAATAAAATAATAATAATAATAACAATAATAATTATACAAATAATTATACCAAAAAGGGTAATCAGATAAAAAATATCATAACTTTACTGTACAAGGTAACAAAAAAAGAAAAAAACTAGTAAACAATCATGGTCAAAATTAGAATAAGGTAGATGTCTTGTTAAAGAAGAAGAAATATAAATGATGCTAAGAAAATACATAAATAAATAAATAATGTATTTGGTAAAAAAGAGTCAAGTTAATAAGTGGGAAAAGGAAAAAAATGAAGGAAAAAACAATCAAAAGGTAGATGAGATAGAAATATAGATTTAAATGAAAATGTATACACAGAATAAAATACAAAGCTAGGAAGCGCATACAAATTCCTACAAAGAATCTGAGTAAGCCGTCAAAACTTTTAACAAACAATAAACTGTTTTTTAAGCTAGTAAAATGTAGGGTTTGTTAATTTACAATTTTAATATAATTTTATTGTATTGATTTCTACATTTAACAAAAATAATTTAACAAACATGCCAATCATAAAGGTTAAGAAAGAGTACATTAAAAGTTTTGATTGACTTGTACAGAAAAGACAGTGAACAACATTTGTATGAATTGATAAAGTGGTTGGCAACCAAACATAACAATACTATTGGTAAATGCAATTTTTCAAAATATATACAAATTATTATTTCACCAACAAGAGCACCGCATAACAGGTGCCAACACTCGGCTATGGGTGCAGTTTTCAATAAATGAAAGCTTGTCAGAAATATTTAATTTTTTTAGAGGTCACAGTGACCTTGACCTTTGACCTAGTGACCCAATAATGGTTGTGGTGTGTAGAACTCATCAAGTCGCATCTACATATGAATTTTCAAATTTTTAGGTGGAAGCACTTTGATTTTAGAGCCAATGTTAAGGTTTTAGCACTACGCCTACGGCAGACAGCTGACTGCGGACGACAAGCTGGCTATGACAATACCACGGGTTTTCTCCGAAAACGCCGAGCTAAAAACAGAGATAAATATCAACATCAAGGGTCAAAGCTGGTAAAAATGGAGACCACATTGTAAAATTGAAATTGCAATATAAAGGCTTCGAATTAAGGAATACATTTTCAATTAATCCAACCTAAAGTGTACGATAACTGCATCTATTACACCCAGAAAAGATATTTGTATGTCCGTTTTACAAATGGTAGAAGTCCCTTATACATGTTCTTTCAATAACCCATAACTTTCCAGTTGTCATCGTCTTGCTAAGAAAATAATTTAACTCCAACAATTCACTGAAATTGTGTTAGTGGCAAATTCTAACCTGCCTCAGAACATATTCATTAGTCCAAGTAACATTGAGTGATATATTTGTGACCGGGCAAAGTGATGACACTCAACCTGACTCAGACTCAGATTCTAAGAGAAAACCAAAAAAAAATTGACATCAAATTTGTTCATCCAACAGCTTATAATAATTATAGTGGTGGTATAGCAAAAAAGGCCTGGTGTATTCTGTTTAGAAACAAGGAAGAAAACAAAAAGTACCCAAAGTGCAAAAATGAGTGGGATCTTTTAAGAAAATGTTTTGACTCCAACATTCAACTGAAGATACAAGTAACAGCAAGACAGTAAGTAATACATTTGTGACAGGGCACTTGTATTCTTAGACATCGAACAACCATCATGATTTTGACAAAGATGTTTATTAAAGTGTTTTTAAAGCAAGTCATATTAAGACTGTCAAATCAATCATTGACAAAGCACAAAACATTGCAAAATCAAACATAAAAGAAAGGGTTGACAAATAAGAAAATTGGGGAATGAGCCAAGATGAGACAACCAGAAGAATGTGGCTTGTGAAGGATGGCATTCAACAAGTCCCTCTCTGCTTTTGAAGACTGTGTGTTTACACTAAAGTGTGGTGCTGCAATGCCTTCTGTTCACATAATAGCAAAAACTTCAGTACCAGCAACTCTTAATCACCTCTGATCAATCTCATTTCAGCTGGATGTGCTGTGCAAATGCCTGGTTTACCATTTCGTGTGAAGGAGTGGGATGCGGTTGATGTATGTTTGCTTTTGAAAAGTACATATTCCATTAACACCAACAGCTTTCAAACATAGACATACATAAACGTTTGTCTTTCAAACAAGTTGTTTCAGTGAAAGAAAACTTACTTTCATTACATTAAAATTAATATGCCACTTTAGCATTTATTGAATCATTTTGAGTGGACACCAGCTTATTGTGACACAATCCATTCCCACCAATGAAAATCAAGAATATTAAGCATGCAGTAAAGTATACAATCTATTCCCACTATGTGTACTCAAATATAAAATATAATGTAAAGCATCTCTAACTAAGGAAACATTTTCAGTAAAATAAATATTTGGAACTTGATAGGAGTTATTTCCTTTTCAATTTCTTAGAATTATTTGTATTGTAAAAGGGTTTTTAATAATAGCTATGCAACTATAATACCCTGTAAAAATCTGGATGCTTGGATGCTGTAGTCACTCCACTCAGAGGTGATCGATCATGCACTGTCCAGATGTAACGGTGTCCACTATTCTTGGCAAAGTTTGTACCAAGTCAATGTGTGGTGCAAATTGTCCTCATGCCCCCAATGCTGGTATCCTGAAGTCATATATACGCATTTATAAAGCTTTGCAGATATCCAGAAAAGTTGTGAATACACGTTTATAAATAATTGCTGTTGTCCTGAAAAGTCATGACTGCACTTTTATAACGCTTTGCAAATATCCCGAATCTGAGCGTGTAATATACATAACACAGGGCGACACAATGCCACCTAATGCGCCGCTTTGAAGCCATATATTTGACCTTTGACCTTAAAGGATGACCTTGACCTTTCACCACTCAAAAAGTGCAGCTCCAGGATATACACGTGCATGCCAAATATGAAGTTGCTATCTTCAATATTGCAAAAGTTATGGCAAATGTTAAATTTTGACGCAAACAAACAAACATACACACTAACAAACAAAGCAACAAACCAACAGACAGGGCAAAAACAATATGTCCCCCACTATATTGGTTGGGGACATAAAAATGCAGTTACCCCAGGGGTTCCAGATTGATAAATGTACACCTATTGTGTATGGTTTAACTTTCCAACAACGAATATTGACAAAAAATAACAGTTTAAAAAAATACCCCTCTTATAGGTATTATATATACACAAGGTATGAAACGCACTATATGCCTATTGCTGAAAGATTGTGGAACAAGAGACGTGACCGTTTTCATCGAAAACACACGTTTCCATGCACTTGCCGGTGGGGGGAAGGGGGGGGGGCAATTTTTTATTTTTTTTTTATAATACTGCTGCCTGTGAATCCAAAAGGCACTAGATGTAAAATATAAAGGACAAAAATCAATCTGACAATCAACAGAAGTTGCATTTTACATGTCTGTTGGATAGTTAAATATTTATATTTAATAGAAAGATCAAGCCCATTTGATATGTGTTCAAACATTAACTTATAATGATAAATAAAAACCTAGCACGAGGTCCACGTGCTTTTATTTTAGCACAGTACTTTTTTTTTCGAAATAAACGTAGCCTACTTACGATTTCAATGATATTGCGACTGTTCATAGATGTACCATATGGTGTCAACATGGATAGCATCGAGACTTCCAAAGTCAAAGCAGCACGAATTTATTCTTTAAAGTGTCAGTTTATTAGATATCGTTGGCGGCTTGTGAAAAATTATCCGGAAGCGGATGTGAGGTAAATGGTTGCATCAAACTTTATAGGCTACATACCAGTAAACTAAAGCAAATATGTAGTTCAGTAGAATTCTCCTAGCAGAGTTGTCGTTCGTTCGTCACCATACGCGCAATGAACCGCAGTGTAAGAGAGTGGTTAAGCAGCAGTAAAAACTTAATTTAACACAGGTTACAAGTATATTGTATATCATTGGTGAATATTACTTTTAAACAGTGCAACAGTCAGTAATTTAGGAGTATCACGAGGATTCCTTTACGTATTTGTTTGTCTCAGGCGGCGGTGATTTGATAGACGTGTGTATGCGCTGTGAAATCCGACGATTGCCTCTACCGCTTTCTTAAGAAACGGCAACTCGTAACGCGGAAGAATTCGCAAGCACGCCGTATGGTGATATTGAGAATGCAAACGGCGAGTACCGGAACTTCCGAGGTTCCTCGTCTCGTTTACGTAATGGATCCAAAAGATACTCTGAAGTCGTTATAGTTGCAGATGCAAGCGCCTAGAAAGCAAACATGTCGGAGAAACGGATAAGAGCTAAGGTTTCCGTGCAACCACACACATTTTGAGGTCGACCATAAGATGGTCATGATGATACTTTTTCGGTGTTGTCTCAATGTGTTATCTGTTTCTGAAATATATCACTGCGTTAATAACGCGTTCTTTTAACGCAAATGCAGTCCAATGATCACGGTATGATCGCGGTAAAGACTCTGTGTTATACGTTGGACTTATAACAAATGATATTCTTAGCGGTGTTTTCAAAAAAATATTTATGGCAGTTTATTGATTTGTTGCAGAACAATAATCGTCACTGTCATCACTTTAATCATCATCATATTCGTATCATTATTCATATTTTGTCGTCATATGCACTATAACTATCTTCCTCTACTTCGCTACCATCATCGGCAACATCAACATAAGCATCCTCATCTGTATCATCATCAGTTTCAACAGCAGCAGCGGAAACCACAGTAGCAGCAACATGAGCACCACGATTATCATAATTATCATCGGCATGACGCCACGACATCCATAATCTTCATCATCACAGACATCATCGTTCCGAATGATTTTGGTGAGCTCCATTGGTGTTATTATCCTGTATAACTGTGATGAAAAGGTCATTTATTATTTATTTGTCATGTAAATGCAAAAAACAACAATTATTTTTAAATGAATTTGGCATCGTAGAATTGGGACTTCGGCACATAACATATTTATTCAACGATTTTTACTCTTCAAACTGGTAAAAACAATTCATCTCAATTCAGGTTGAAATAACTAAACAAACTTGTTAAATCAATAAGCAGATTGAAATAAAAAGTATTGACAAATGGTAAATAAGGTTTTTCTTTATATTTAATTGGTGTTTATTTTATAATGATAACACATATTATAATGACGTTGATAGTATGACACAATTTGTCTGAAAAGGTAAATAACGTCATACAAACACTCGTTCAATCGTTGTGTCCGAAGCAACATTCAATTTATTTTATATATAATGATAACACCGTCTGAATTAATTGTAAAACATAGCTGTTCGACAGCTTAAGTGGGTGATATATATGAAATTATTCTCGGTTTGATAAATACGGCATTGTACGTTATTGAGAAGAGAAAGTACGCTAATGTACAATAATGTTTTAGCGCGAAAATGCACGGGTTTCTTGTAAATGGTTTAGCGCGAACAATTCACGGGTTTTCGTTTTTGGCTATACATTCAACACAAGTTATAACCGACCACTTATTGAAATTATTTATTTTGAAAACGGTTTCATGAAAAATAACCAAACTTCAAAACTCTTGGTTCAACCTAATTGTGTATCGAAAAATACTAAAATCACATGCTTGTGGTAGTGCGGAATGGTCATGCGGATAAGAGGGTTCGAATCCGACTTTGTGCGCGAAAATCACGTGCGCACTCATGAATTGTTTCACACCACCTCTTACTCTACTGAAGTTGTCAGCGGTTTCCAAAAAACGCAACACTACGGCTAGAATTTTTATGGAGGAGCGTATCAGAGCCATTGGAATGCTACATAGTGGTACATCCATAAGACAGGTACGCTGCTCGTTTAAATTAAACAACGGATATTGAATACAATTCGTCAATTCAGACACTATTTATGGTTTAAGTATGGTGTTTAGTATTTTTCATATGTTTTCAGGTTTCTATTGTCTTAAACAGGAGCAAATCGACTATCAGTGCGCTTTGGGAAAAATTTTAACGAACCGGAAGTGTTGCTAACATTCATCGCCGTCCTCGCCGGAAAGTTACAACTCATTGCCAGGACAGGTACATTGTACCCACTCATTAACGTTACAGATTTTTACCTGCTACAGAAACTGCAAGGCAAAATAACGCAATCAACAATCGTCATGTTTCTCCACAGACTGTAAGGAATCGTCTCAGAGCCGCTGGAATACGCTCTCGACGCCCTCCCAATAATCACCCCTAGACATCGAAGAGCTCGTCTTGTTTGGGCGAGGCGATATCTGAGGTATTCAAGAGCCGATTGGGAAAATGTCTTTTATCCTACAGCTAAATGATTTTATAGAACAAATACGACTCATAAAGAAAAGAAAAGGTTTTCTCCACGGTTATTTTTAGATAAGGTTTCTTCCACTCTTATTTTAAGAACATTACGTAGGGACTAGTTTTTTTGGCCTTTCACCCCTGATTGCGTCATTTAGGTAATTTGGTACGCAGTCGTTTAACGAGTTTACGAGTGTGTGTGTTTACGATGGATTATTATAATATTATGAATGTGAAAAACACAGTGTTTGGATATAAAACTGGAATGAAACTGGTGAGACTGCATTTTTGATTTAGTAAAAATGTCGAATGTACTCGAATAACGCGATGTTTTGTTGAACAATTGATGGATTAAATTTAAGAAAAGTGTCAGTGAATTGTTCTTTAATTTTTCGAAGGAAATCGATGTCGAATTAAAATGGTAATTTCTTTGGTGGTTTAGTCGTTCCTTTGTCAGTCGACCAAAAAATGTCTATCTACAAAGAATTGCCTGCTTTCATCCAGTGCTTTAAAATGGAAAAGATGGATGGCGATGAAGAAATTTGTCTAGAATTTTAACTCGTCACGGAAGCAAATTAAACATTACGAAAATAAACATGGACGTGGTAATTATACAACTTCGGTGTGTAGAACAATACTTTTATGTAAGTAAGTATAAAGTGTGTAAAAAGAAGAGTTGTTTAAAGACTAAAATTAACAATATCGGCGGGAATAAATGCTGAATCATGCTTCACGTAGCCACGGTATGTGTCTACACATTTTGTAAATTTCAAAATGGCGGGAGCCATGTTTGTTTTTTGGTTTTTTACAGTGGTGAAACAAGAATTGTAGTTTGAACACAACCGTCTGTGTTCTACTTGAGTGTGTTACATTTGGAACGCTGATTAAATTTGAATCGAGGCGTATAGCGATATTTTGTCTCGTTACTTTTCTTTTGCGCGAAATTCTTAAGGACTATTTCGATTTCCGTAAAAAGGAGAGATCACAATAAATATTACTACGCAATGTAAGATTCAGTAAGATTTAGCAAGCCTCGCCATGTAAACCTTTCTTCACTCGTGGGATAAATTTAAGTACACAATCACACTAACAAAGTATTCTCTATTTTACCTGAAGAGATAAGAGTAAAGCTACGTGGAGCTGTTTGCCGTATACGGATATATCGTCGACGGGGAGAAAGAAACCACTATAATTGTTTGTTGGAGGTGGATCGTTTCGGTGGTGGTTCTATAATGCTGTGGGCTGGAGTTTCTTTGCATACAAAGGCCCCAATAGTGCAGGTTAATGGTAATCTAAATGCCCTCAAATACCATGTCGCTTTGTCACGTGACGAGTTTTCATTTGGTTACTTTCCGATCGACCTTGACATTTTTTGCTGAAATTGTAAACATTACTTTCGTTTTCTGTAATCTATTATTTGTGATTAACAACTTACGTCTGGTGGATTATAAGACTGATTTCAGTGTGAATCAGGTAGTTTTAAATAATATTTACCTTGAGTTTGTTTTAACACTACAATTTGTTTACAAAACATGCCAGAATAATCTAAAATACCAGGAAATGTCATTCTGAATTTGAAAACACTTGAGCACATGGTATGTTACTAAAAATAGAAATAACTCTATCGCAGAAATTCTAATATAATAAGTGTTAGACAATAATATGCTATATACTTATTGAGGTGACTAAATGCATGTACGTTAAAAATGTGTACAGAAAGAGTTTATGCAGGAGAATGACATGTACATAATATTTTCGTTTTGCTTTAATTTGATCATAAGAGCATATGTGTTTGCCTTAATTTGGAGGATAAACGTAATACTTTAAAAATACAAGAGAATTAACAACAAATTGACAAACATTTCGTAGCAATAGTAAAATTATGTAAACAATTGTATTTGGTTTGATTTTGTAATATCAATATTATAATATATACTGACAAGCATATTTTTGTAGCAAAAGTACAATTATATAAACACTTTTATTTTGTTTGATTTTGTAGTATCAATATAATTATATACACAGGCAGCGAAAATATTTACTTTGACAAGCATATTACTTTTTCCTTATAATGGTGTAACTAATCTACCTAGAAAAATAAAGAATATAGTAGACACTATTGTATTGAAATTGACAGTGTTATTGTATTTAACATCTTAACTTAACTAAAACTTAAAGCTTCATATGAAAGCTAAGGTGAAGCAATAGTTTGTTAATATATATTTATATTAAAGGCTAGCTTAAAAATGTTAATGACGACAGACAGATGATCTTAAGTTCAGCACTGCTAATACCTTCAAAAACAAAATATATTTTACATTCACAGACTAGAAGGAAAAATCTTGCAATGAAGGTATCTTAGTGCGTAAATTGTTTGTTAATGTGTTACACTAAATGACCAGGTATTGATTTAAAATCATCAATAAACAAATGTGTTTATATGTTAAAGTATGTATAAAGACCAATTTGTTTGTTATTAAACATTCTTAACCCCGAATACCATAGTTGTGTGAATGTGATTTTTCATATATGTTACTTTATCTTAGTTAAGCAGTTTGGCTGAGTTCGTGTAACATACATACGTTGATGTATCAATATAAAATCATACCGCTACCATGCATATAAAACAAGTACATGTTGGATTAAATGCACTGACAATTATAACTCAATATTTAACAAGTGCATAAGTTGGTGTATCAATTTATATTATTATCACTATCCTGCATATAAAGTAAGTACATGTTGGATTATATGTGCACAAAGAAGTACAACTAACTATTAAAAAAGTATTTGACACACAAAAAAAAAAAACAACACCAAATTAAATGAAAAAAAAAACAAGTCTAATGTCGGAGCGGTATCAATGTTTATATGCGTTTTATATGGTATCAGTATAATCACTGGCAAACACATAGAACATTTAGAAGGGTCATTTTTATCTGAGCACAAAATAATTAATTACTTGTTAAATAATGAAAGTAATTTCATTAAAGTATGAATTCTAGCTGCGTAAATCGCAAACATAAACTAATAGTTCATGTACATATTCATGAACACCAGCATACACAAGTAATTACAAAAACAGAAGGTTAGAAGATACATGTAGATACCAGTAAGAAGTACTGTATGGATAAAAGAGTATAAGCACTAAAGTTGTATTTCATGCTTTGTAGAAAAATACAAACTTGAGCATACTGACATGAAAATCTGCTATGAGCCTATATATTAGAAATGGTTATCAGATATTTTAATGACTGGCTTATCCTACTTATATATCTGTGTTATATTAATCTGATACTTAATGTTATATAATCGAAATAGTTTTTTATGACTCAATTAGCCAATTTATAGCTGTGTACTAATTACCTGACAGTTTATGCAATATACCCAAAACTGTCTAAGTAACCTCCTGTAAGTATACATCTAATGCATATACAAATCTTAAATAAAAGTTGTCTTTTATAATGCCTTCTTAAAATCCATCGTTGCTGCAGTTGCATTACCAGTGATATCGATTTTTCTAAATATGCAGTAACATTTTACATGGATCATGGTTTCTATGTTAACGTTTTGATTATATAACATCAACATGGATATCCCATATGAACTCTAAGTGATATACACATAGTTTAAAAAACAACATTTTAATTAATTCTTAATTACGTTATACTATCATATATCTGCATTAAAAACTTCCACCATAGTATATATGTATGATGGAAACTTATCTTTTCGAACAAACAATTCGTAAATTAACTCGCTACTGATTTGCATATGTTTTGTTTATATTTGTAATGCTTAGCCAAGTTACCGCTACATACATTGTAGCTAATTTTTCTTATATGTGTTTTGTTTATTCTCTCATGATGCTTCCGTTCACTATATAGTCATATTGCGTATTGCGTAAGAATCGACGCATTTGCTTTTACATATCGATATACTCGACTTTTTCATACTTCTTGTAAATGTGTTCACTTAAAATAATATCTTTAAACTGCAGAGGCATCCAGGGTAAAAAGAAACGATTATATAATCTGTTGACAGAGATCAATTAATTATTTTTTTTAATTTTGTGTGGGATTGCAAACCACGAATTAACAAATGTATGCAAAATGAAAACATTTATTTTCAAAACCCAATCCACGCCTCCTTCGTATGTGTATTTGCATAGATAACACGCATTTTTCATTTGATGAAGCCCCAAGCCTTGAAGGAATGTATTCAGCCAGATTTCAGCAAATTATAACATTTAAAACTAGGACGTAATTTCCATTAGAAGGTAAGACGCATATATCATTACCAAAAAGAACGAAAAGAAACAAACATTTTCACGCGTGCATTGTCGGAGATGTTTGCAAAGCTGTGAACTTCAAGTCATGTATAATATATCCAGATTTAGTTTACATTTATGAAAGTCTACCCATAATTGGAACTATAGGCAGGTTAATATTATTTTAAATATTTAGATTGCCTACCGGACGTATATTTTTACCTGTATGAATCAATTGCTTTACATTTACAATGATTTTCAAACAATAAAAAAAGATACAAATAAGCTGGAAATTAACTTAGCTTCAGAACGGATATAATTATAAAACCTCAAAGTTCAATGAAAATGATCTACAATGCATCAGAGTGGGCAAACATCAGCTTTAATAGTGAGCTTTAAAGTTTATAAATGAACTGCACTCATATCATATCTCGACATCTTTGTACAGCACCATGTCATATCATTTTTTCATCAACATGTTGAATTTAAAGTCGAATTTTTCCATCAATGTGAGTTTTTTTTGTTTAAACCCTGGCGGATATTTTACTCGGGGACATTGGTTAATATAATTGTCGGTGCAAAATAAATTAAAGAAATTTGTAAATAAAGTGCTAAATATGCGACAAATCCCTGCATCGTCGACTTTAAATAGCCATATTTCAATAAATCCTGAATATTGATAACCAGGATTTTTCTAACATACATGGTAATACCTCCTTTGCATACACCAAAATATATTTTGATTCAAAAATGCCTTTAAACAATCATAGAACTGTATTTACTTACCCTACCGAAATTCATCAAAATCTATCGGCAACTTCTCCTAGCACATACAACTTCTCACAGTATATCGGGTTTCCGGGGGGGGGGGGTAATATAGGGAACATAAATGAAAACAATGCTCATCTCTCAGCGGTTATTTCGTTAATATGCTGTTGAACTTTTCTGTTGAATAAAATGTTATACGTTTTAAGCAACAAGCTGTTATGCAATACCGTTCTTTCGTCTTCTTGGAAAGACATGAGTCGTAACAATATTCCCTCTTTTATACTGGGGCATGCAAATACAAATGAACCTCTAAACCTGATATTTATATTGATACAAATGTACATTTATAATAGTAAAATGAACAAAACTAAATCCACTCTTAAAGCAGCAAAATCATACCTGTCCTTACATTGCCTTGTACTAAATTTAATTAATTGTTCAACGATTTGAGGCAAAGTAAAGAATGGGAACTTTTATCAAGAAATGTTCAGTAGTTTTGAAAAGAAGTCATGTTTTGTCAAATATTCATTTAACAAATGCAATTTATATTGCAACCACTTTTTCAGTAGTTGTGAAAATAGACAGAAGAATTCATGTATTGTCAAATATTTCTTTAGCAAATGTTGTTCCATGTAAAAGCTATTGATGGTAACATGTATATGATGAGTTGTTATATGCATATATTGATTATAAACTATTTACGAGGTAAATAAAATGTATTGGACGGAAAAAAATATAATAGCATGGCATGTTCACACATATCATCAACATATTTGTGTGTGAAATTTTATTTAAATGACACAAACACCGACCTTACAACAAACAGTACCAGTGTTTGTGAATCAAATTGACAACTATGGTATTGTTCGATTTAATTTATATATACATTTATGGCTTCATACATATAAAATATTTATGAACGTTTGTGCTGCGTTTTATAGGTGCTTTTAAGAATCAAAATAAAATAAAAACTATGACACGTATCTATACATTAAAATAGCGAAGTGAAGAACACCTTAGTCATCATATATATTCTTTGACATGGGTTTGATCATCCTACTAGAACGATAGAGTCCATGCATTTATTACAATATATGTAGATATGCGATCCATTTTCTGTATATAATGATTTTGCAAGGCCTCATTTGTACGTAATTTTCTATGACAAAGTTATGTAAGTTTTAATCATCAAATGCGTTTATGGTTTACACGTATTAGTCAATGAATATATTGGTATGCATATTTCGATTCAACTTATAGATAAGGTTTGATACTTATCTTATAGGTACTGTTTGGTACTAGAAGCATTTATTTTTTTGGTCTACTGTCAGATATGAGATCGTTAGTATTGTCAAAAGTCCGTTATAAAGTATTTTTTTTCCTCCAGATGTTATAGACAATAGTATAGTGACGGACCCGCGGGTACTTTTTAATGTAGATGACGCTCAGCTCGAGTGGAGTGTGACCGCTGTTATGCTATGCGTTTGCTTTGTATTAATCAAACGTGTCACATTAGGATCAGTTATCTTAACCATGATCCACGAGTTGGTTCATTCTGTCATGCCCAACAAATCTGGGTGATCATTCGCGTTGAAGATTCTATGATGGGAAGTACTAAATCTAGTGTCAGTGTCTGCCAGTATATGCATAAGTAGCTCTCACTTAATATTTTCAAAGGTTACAATAAAGTCGGAATGATCGTCATACTCTCATTGTGTGCACCATTTAAATCAGTGTTACAAGGCTTATTTAACGGATTTTATGAATGAACAAACATTTTCATCTCAAATGTATATGCGCGTATACATATTTTTGAGCGAATGTAGAAACTACATATGATAAGAACAAGCACACTCATTTTATTGTCTATACATGTATAAACATGCTATTTTGAGAGTTGGAAAGTAGTAGAATTTTAATCTTATTAAAATACAAATAGTTGTTTGTGTGCACTCAAATTCATTGAATTACATTGTCTCCGCGTAGTATATCTTAGTGAATGCACTTTGTTTCCAAACATGAGATGTATGCTAACGATTCTGCATAGAGATCGGAAGATAAACTGCCTTTTAAATTTAACAGGAATTGAATATGAACACACATAAATGCATACATTTTGTTATTATATTTCTTTATTATTGTTGAAACGTAATGCGCGCACATTACCGCCAATCGAAATGAACTCCATACATTTAAGCGAAATATAATTGTATTGTTTTGTAAACTTAGACAACAATGAAAACAAAAAACATATGTTGCATCATCTCTGACCAAATCTTACTTCTTATCTAGTTTTGAAGAGGATCACATCACTTATTCATTATTTTTGAACAACTCAGAAGCCGTTTCAAATTCGAGATAAAGTGTAAAATCAGAAGCCGTTTCAAATTCGAGATAGAGGGACAGACAGACAGACAGACAGACAGACAAACAGACAGACAGACAGAGAGGAGGGGGAGCGAGAGAGATGGGGAGAGAGACGGAGATAGAGGGAAATTAATTGAATGCACGACACTGTCAGAATGACCATGTGCAAAAATATTAGAATAAGAGAAATACACATTTCTCAGTAAATCTGTCTGATTTTATCCAAAACTTAAAAACAGAGTTATCGCAATTATTGAATTTAACGGGTTATTTTTCCCAAATAACAGCGAATGATTGCGCACATGTTTCCTCCTTAATCATTTCGCCACCTCCCAATACAACGTGAATAAATGTCCAAGATTTTTTTTCTTAGCAACATCTTTTTTCAGAAGTAAGTCGTCTCTCCGCTATTCAGTCGTACAGTAGAACAGCTATAAAATGGTTGTCTTTGAAGATTGAGAAAAACGCTCTGAATGTAATGACCGAATAACAACGTCAAAACTGATTTGATAATACATCACTGAATCAATTTACAATGACATTTTTTTGACGAAACATAATCTCGGATATTTTATTAAGTCAATATTGACGAATTATTGGAAATATTAAACATAAGACAAAATTATGTTTTGCTCACCATGGAAACGACTACATAATTCTTGTACTCCTGCGGATCTTACGGCTAAGGCAAGTAAAAAAAAACATGTCAAGATCAAACTATATAAAGACGTTTAACATCTGCGTAAGCGGCCTATGGTAGATGTTGAGTGAAATAGCTTGGTGCTGCGACCTACTCAATTTGCCCCCCACCCCCTTCTAATGGCGCTCTAAATAGTCTAATAAATGAGGCGTTTAATGCGAATAACGTGATACTTTTTATATTTATTAATTTTTTATCACAATGGAACGAGCTTATTATTTGCAAATGGTACAAATTGGTTTATTATTAATAAATATTTGCAAATATTCATCAAAAAGTCAATTGAACTATATATTACCTAAATGTTTGGGACTGGCGAATTAATCAAATATTTATAAAATGTCACTAGAAAGGTTCACCTTTTTACCCTGCCCTCTTTTAAGCAGCAACCTGAACTGTACATTTAAAATTATGTGATCCTCGACATTCAAGTAACAAAAAATATCAGTTTATAACAACGACAAGATTCTGAATTAAACCAAAAATGCAATACTCTACTTACATTTATATAATAACTTAAAATTGTATGAATATTTCTGTGTTGATGATGTTTTTTTGTTTTACGAAAAAAATGTTCTAATGTTTTTAAAAGTATCGGTACTTGTTTAGCTCTTAAGTCCGCCCCTGTCCGAAATCCGCCACCCACTCAAAATTAGATATTTAAATGATGGAAATTGTTTTGTAAGTCTTGATCAATATCGAAAAACAAATGTACAACATAGACAATTATTTCGTATTGATCAGGCGTTTAATTAAATATGTAATCACTTTTGTATAGATAACCCCCAACGTTAGAAAAACGTTTAAAAGCGCCTCGTTCCCACAAAAATGTAATGTGCTCAAGTTTCAGAGCTCTTCAAATAAAATATTAATATTAGAAATACTAAGGAGTATTTAAAGACATTGAGTCACCATATGAAAAACGAAATACTGCCTATTATTGAGTTGGAATAAAACATTAGTTAACATAAAGTACAATGAGCTAAACAGGGTTCTCATTATACGATTTCACAACCTCGCCCCGTTAATACAACTTGAAAATGAACTCTGTACAAACAATATTGTTGATGTTTTTTATTGCTAAATTGAAGTTGCTTTAAAAAAAGGAATCAAATGTGAACAAAATAATTCCATTCTGTTTAAACCTTTTTTTGCATAAAATTGGCGGATTCAGGCACTTATATTTTTACACAATTTAGGCATGTCGCTAAGTAATTTTATTACGCTCAATTGTTGAAATTCAACTAGAAAATGCTAACAAAAGCACATTGAACTTATATTAATTCATTTCAATTTCTGGGCCGATCGGCTTTTTGCTTTTCAAAATATCGTTCAAATACCCCCAAAGTGGCAGATTTAAACACTGCACCAGTAATCGTGTTCAGCATGTTGACTCTTGGATCTCTATGAGTTCTAGACTATAAATTGTTTGACTTTTCAGTTTAACAAGGTTTAAGTCAAAGTAATAAGTGATGAAGAGGAAAAGCAACAACTAGTTCTAACCGACACCCAGAGTCTACAAGACTGCGTGTAAGACGGTTAAGCTTACAGAATGTAATATAATTACTGGTTAAAACTAAGGCATTGACTGTATCACACAATATTATTTATTAATGGAAAAAAACACATTATTTTAACATTTGAATTGCTCGATCAGACCATCATTATGTATTCTAATGTTGTCTTCTTAAAAGGGACACTATGGGTTTAACTCATATTCAGAGGAACTTAATTTTATTTAGTAAAAATGTGAGTTAGAAGAAATATCAAGTTAAACCTTTACTTCATGCAAAAGAAGATCTATTTCACTATCGCTAAACTAGTCATTTAAATTATATATTGTCATATAACCCCGCACAACCAGTTTTGAGAGGCAGTATACTGGTTTTAAGTTGAACATCGTGCCGGCCGGATGAGATTATATTTGTCCAGGGAAAACCTCGCAAACTATTAAAGTTGTCAATTTTGAAAGTTCATAGTAGATATGCATATCGCACTGAGGGGGTGTGCAATGCACAGGAAACATAACTCGTGCTTTAGCATATACTGTTACTTACCCTTTTAACAAAAACATATACATTTTTCCAGGGAATATCTGAAAAACAATAAAAGGTATGACTATCATCTTAAAACTTCAATAGAGGGCAGCAAACATTGGAACTGCAGTTTGTTCAGGGCGTATCTTGAGTTCTATCCGAAATATAGACTGTAATGGTATATAGGTCTTAAGTACGGGAAGTGCACTGAAAGAAACAAAACTAATGAACATAACCATAATTTGAGAGTTGTCTCCCTTTTCCCTTATTGACTGTTCTATTTAAAGTGAGCAAATGTCTATATGAGCAATGAACACGAATTTCAAATTGTTGATGAATCTCATTGAAGGGAAAATGTTGTGCAAAAGAGCGAAAACTCATGCTTCCATAGCTTTTTGTTGGTTGTCCTGTGTGATTATTTACCTTTAAACTTCAGTCTGCGAGCACATATTTAAAAGCGTTTGCCCTTCGGGCTTTCCAAACTACATTATACAAAATAAATGAAACAGTTGGCGTTAAGTTTAATTCGCGAAACAAGATTGCAACAAAGAAAATACAAGATCATCAGACTTCTTGACATCCTTAATAAGGGGCGTTGGTAATGGGGCGGCAGGGGCGGCGGCCTCCTCCCCAATATGTAAGCTCGTCGTCATAATATCAATAAAACGTAAAATCCCCCTAAATCGCCGCCCCACAACCAGTATTTTTGTAATCACGCGCCGTCAGTGCAGAAGCCATGTGTCCCCTCTCCGTCTGCTCCGAGGTTTCCAATAGTTATGTGTCAATATCCCTTGTTAGATGTCATAAACCAGGGGCCCGGGTAAATGTCATTGCGTTAATTGTTTTATTGTTCTTTTCCGTGATTGCACTGTCGGTGTTTTAATTGAGGACAGGTTATTCTTTTAATTTTAATTGATCGCTTTAATTCAAAGGAAACTGCCACTTTAAACGATTTTGAGTAAATATACGCGTGAAAACTATTGATTTGATTGAAACTATTTTTGTTCTCTAAGTATAACTACATGTATTATTATTTGAAATCATTAAAACAATATCATATATGTAATTGTTTAATGTTCAAAATGAGTATTCCTAATCAGCCTAGAAATTTTGCTTTTAATACGCGTACATTTGTGAAAAAAAGCCAGAACAGCGTTCATTCCAATCTAGTCGGTTTGATTCGTTCACATGGCTCCACTACGATGAGGTATGTATATTAGTATTAAATTTTAATTTGTGACCGTTCTTACCTATTATGAATCTAACGCCGATCTAAATACAAACGAAATTTAGAGAGAAAAAAACACACAACATACAAATAATAAGACGGGCAAGATTGACAACACGAAGGTGGACGGCAGCTTCATCAGTGACGGCTTCTTTAACTGGAAACAGGGTCCCGTGAAGTTTCGGAAGCACGACGGCAGCGAGTGCCACAAGGAGGCGGTCGAGCGACGCTTCCCGCAACTACGCGTGACGTGTGAGAGATGCTGTCAGCGGGGCACTGCTAAGGAGAAGACCGACAACTGGAAGCATTTATATCAAAATGAAAGTTCCCACAAAACGCATCATATTAATTGTAATTTTAAACATTTTCGGAACCACGGGAGAGGACAACCCTCTCAAACGAACCCCTTTATGTTCCCAGTACAAAAACTGGACCGCCTCCCCAATGTTTGGAGGTTATCTACGCCCCTGTTTATGTCAGAATACTTGTTCTTCAACTAAACAAAAAAGTTAAATTATAACTGTAACACTTGTTATGTTTGTGACTCAACTTCTACATCGCCAAGAACTGAAAAATATGGCTTGTTTCCCTGAAATATATAATTCCCATCTGTTTAGCTTATATTTAGCCATTATTTTCTAAAAACAAAATTTTCTAAATGTACAAAAACATATTTTGTTAATAGCCTATAAAGTTTTAAGCCCCAATATGTCATGCTGTTTGCTGCAATTACCTCCAGACATTTGACAAACATACTTTGCAAAATTGTATTATAATATTTCTTATTCTTTAAGAGACTATTGAAAAAATTAACACGGAACAAAAACAATACAAAGTAGTTTTTCACACACATATATTTTTTATATTAAGGTAATTCTTTTATGATGTTGAAGTAAAACATAAAATAAAATTGTTACGCATTCGACATTACTCTACATAGCGATGAAATATTTTCCCAATAAAAAACACAATAGCTGTTTAATACCAGAACAAGTAATTCATAGGCGCTTTGTTTTGTTGAGGATAACAAACGACGAAGTTTAAATAATTCATTTACTTGGAAATTTCAAACATAATACTCAATCATATTATGGCATCTGACACATTATATATAAGTTTTGAAAACCATCAACTGCCGCAGATCTGCATTTATATAACCAACTAATTAGCTCGATCGAATTTTACATTATCACGAGGACCACAATGCCAGAACGACATTTCTCTTGTTGCCAGCTACTACTTCTAACAGAACAAACAGTTTATTAAGACTTATACATAAGTACATCGTCTTTAATGCATATAATTATAAATAAAGTAATGTCACGTATCCTTATACTATAGTAGGTAACCAAATCAATATAATGATGTATATATGTTAGTAAGTTAAATGACATTTCAGAACTAACTTCAATGAAATGACATTTCTAAACAAAATAAGAACAGAGATAAACAACGATTTTGACAAGGAGAAACATAATAATTTTAAAGGCAGTAAGGACAATGTATTACAAATACTATCAGTGACTGCAAAGTGATACATACACTTCTTTGAAGAAAGTCAAACTATAATTCAGTGGTATTATTTAAAATAGCATTTCGTACAGATAATGCTTCCTTAACATATTTACACACGTTTAATATTTCAAATTTACAAGTTGATGTTAATAAACTATGGAACTTAACAACCGATGGATTCACGAAATAAAAACGTTTAATGAATTTTTGCCGTAGAAAACGGTAACATGAACAAACACAAATAAAATGGAATTCATCCTCTATATCCCGTTGATTACAACAAAGGCAATAACGTTCTTCACGGGGGATATTGTTGCGTGAGTATCTTCCTGTCTGAATTCTCAATGGATGGGCGGAAGCCCTTAATTTCACAAAGTATAAACGTAGACTCTTGGGTAATAAATCTAAATAATTTTCATATTCAAGAGTAGTTTTAAACATTATATACATATCTAGAGTAGAAACTCTATTCATATCACCAAACCATTCTTGCTTAAAGGTGTCAATAATTCTGCATTAAATTCACAAACAAAAGCATGACTATTAGTTATATTTGCAGCTTCAAAAACATAGGAAAATCCGTAATCGTTTAACAATTGTTTAACATTTGCAACCCAATTGTTGCATCCCTTATTACAATCATTTAATGCTTGAATATACACAGTTTGTATAATAATATTTTTACTGTTAATAATTTTTAACCAATACTTAACAATGCGTACATATCTATTTACATATAATGGATATCTGCCTAGCTCACCATAAACTGTAGCGTTACAGTGTGCTTATTTTCACACTTAAGAATCTCTTGCAAAATTTTAAATGAATGCGTTCGATCTCTTTTGATTTATTGAAACCCCATATTTCAGAGGCATAACAACAAATAGATCCAACAAAAGAATCAAACAACTGGCAAAATAATTTCGGTTTAAGATCATACTGCTTACATTTATAGGTAAAATATTCATAGCCTTAAGGGCTTTTCCAACCAAATGTTCTTAATTTAAAGTGAAACTACCAGTGTAATTTAAAACAGTGCCGAGATAATTAAAATTATCTACGATTTCTATATCTTGGCCATTATATGTCCATTTTTCATCATTTCTAATTTTACCCCCTTTTACGAAAAACCATTATTTTTGTTTTGAAGTATTCACATTAAACCCCCATGTATTACAATAGACATATAGGTTATCTAAGTGGTTCTGTACTTCTTCTGGTGATTTACCTAGAATAGCCATGTCAACCGCAAATAATAATAAAATTAAGGTTATGTCGTCTATATTTAGGCCAGACAATGTGCTATCTTGCAAAAATAGTTCCAAATCTTCTACAAACAGCGAAAAAAGAATCGGGGACATTACCTCCCCTTGTCTTAGACCGACAGCATAACTAAGTATTCAGAATATGATGTACACGACTTAACACAAGATTTAACATTTTCATACATATTCTTAATTATTCTCAAAAGTTTACCTTGTACACCAGATTTATACATTTTTAACCATAATGCATTGCGATATATACTATCAAAACATTTGAGCAAATCAACATAAATAACATACAAACGTTTGTTTTCATTTAAATAATGCTGCACAACAGACAACAAGATATAAATAGCATCAACAGTTGAACATCCTTTTCTGAATCCAAATTGGGCATCAGAAATTTTAGCATTGTCTTCACAAAACGGTTCGATACGTTTGTTTAAAATGTTTGTAAACAACTTAGAAAAACAACTAACAAGTGTTATCCCTCTATAATTACTAACATCATCAACAGAGCCTTCTTTATGAAGAGGTATGATAACTCCTTCTGTCCACTGATCGGGGAAAAAGACAGAAACTAAAATACTATTAAACATGTCACATAAATGATTTGATTGATGAACTGCATTCCTAACTTCATCTAATGTTATCGGCTGGTCTAGTTCTGGAAAAGTACAATTTTCCTGATTAAAATTATTATTTGAACAAAAAATCTTCAGCTTCGGCATTATTAGTATGATTAATAGTATTACTCAAATTTTCAAAATAATCCTTGAATGCATGTATTGAAATTTAATTGCCATTTATTTTGTTTTTAGATTTAAAATATTTCCAAAATTCTTTCGGCTTTTTACTCTTTAAATTTTCAATTTCTATCATTTTTCGTTTAAATGCATCTCTTTTCTTTTTGTTAATTAATTGCTTATAAATACTTTTCTTTTCACACAACGTTTTCCTATTTATATCAGACTTAATACAATTAAAACATCGTAAAGCGTCATGGTATTGATTTCGAGCAATTATACACTCGTTGTCAAACCAATCAGCGTGTTTTATACAACTGTCAACAAAGAACGTGGGTTTATTTTTGTAAACACGAGATTTTAAAAACAACGGATCCGCAACGTTCCGGATTGTAGTAGTAAATTTTTCTACAGCTACGTTAATTGAAAGTTTACTTGTACAATCAATATTTTCAACAATTTCTGTCAATACGGGAAGTCGAGAAATAATTCCTGAACGAAATTCATCTCGAAATGAATTGTCCCATTGATATTTAACATTAGTGAAAGCATCATAACAAGGCGAATAATTATTACAATACAATGAAAACTGCAATGGTGCATGATCGCTCCATTCGTTAAAATCACAAACAGTAAAGTTTGCTAACAATGGAAAATTGCTTTCTGTAGTCAACAGATAATCAATCACTGAAGAACCGTTATTTGAGAAAAATGTGGGTTTACAACTATCGCCTAGTCTACCATTGATAATACGTAATGTAGAGGACTTACACAGATCAAGTAATTTAATGCCATGACTATTATGTATTTTTCTATTGAGGCCCTGGCAAAGGCTTGGTCTGGTGAATAATCGACATCATCATGTTCGGTATTAATTGTATCATGTACAATAAAATCAATTTTATTACCGATTCTACTATTCAAATCGCCTGTTATAAAAACATTTCCAATCTCAGAAAATATGTGATATCATTTTCTAAAATATCAAAAAGATCAACATTAATTGTATTGTAGACTGGTGAGTCCTCTCCCCATATATAGCTTCCACATATGTAAATATCACGGGCCGTATTAAAAAACACATGATTTAATTTGATCCAAATAATTGTGTCATAATAATTACGTATAATTTCAATTCCTTTTTTCTAAAGAAATTAAAAGATAGATAGCCGTCAAGCGTAATGTTACTAGAGAGCTTTGTCCATGTTTCAAACAAAAAACAGATATCAAATGAACTTAAAATATTTGTAAACTCTGAACTAAATCTTTTCAAATCAGTTAAACCATGAATGTTCCACGATAAAACCGACACCTCACCGCCATCGTGCCCCTATGCTCTTACCGCGGTTCCATTTATGTAAGAGTGTCATATGCCAGATAGGCGCGTTTTCCTAACCGCCTGGCTTCTTTCATTTGAGGCACTAACCATCGTCTCTTTTCTATTACCTCTTGCGGAAACTGTTCAAACACACGGTACACTGATCCGTCTAGTTGTTTCCAAAGTTTTCGCACCAGTTCTCTTTCCTTGAAAAAAGTAAACTTTGCGACAATGTTACGCACTTTCCCAGGTGTAGGGGATCCAGGAGAGCGATGAACCCTCTCAAATTTAATTGAGTCCACAACGTCACGGGCAATCTTAAAAGCGTCTTGAAGGTGCTGGCGGAGTTTCCGTTCAGTAATTTCCGGCTGCTCGTTTCCGGTCGTGTTGTCCTCTGCTACCCCGGTGAAAATTAAGTTGTTACGCATGGTCTGCGATTGAAGATAGGAAACGTTATCACGCAAGGTATCTCTAACACAGTCGTTTTCATTAGTTTACAATCATACAGGGCGCTTTTTAATGGTAACTTTGACAGTAGACTTGGTCTACAATACGTGTTAACATTATGAAAACTAAACAGCTAAATCAAACATTACTATAATATAAATATGCAAAATCACGATTATTGTAATTGTGTGCCAGCACAGAAATAACACTTTTATTTTGTTGATGGAAGCGTTTTATTTTCTATCCTATTACAAGATGAAAATCGATAGTATAGTAACGATCGTATAAACTTGAGCTCTATATTGTCGCGATTTTCCAAAAATTGGAGAATCTGTCAACTACTGAAGAACACAATCGTCATACGGCGATATTTGATAATTATTAATGGAAAAAAGGAGGAAATAATTGGATAAAAAGAATATTATGTGAGTTTTTGATAAAGATGAAGATTACCATGCTCGGCTCGAACCAAGGTTCGCCAGGCGCTATTATGGATCTAAGCCTCGCATGATAAACTTCATCTTTGTCCAAAACTCACATAAAACTTCCTATTAATCTAGACTTTATAATGTACCATAGGGTTATTTATTGCATATGCATTTCATGCAGAAGTTACACAATGTGAATCTGCCAATTGCATTTCAATTCAACTAATGAATTATTTATTTTAAAATATTGTATTGTAATGTATTGAATATTGTTTGAACATTGAAGCGATACTTACAGCAACAACCCATAAAGTTGCCCTTTGAGGATATTTGAATCTTACTAGAAGTGATCTGCGATATCGGCCATTTATTGCTAACAAAAACTAATGAAGTAATATGTTCATATTTTTCGTTTAATAACAAAGAAATTAGTGATCCGAAATGTATTGGTTTAAGATTATACTGCGAATCAAAACCATGTTTGTGCGTGTGTCCAAAACAAAATTGTTGTACAAAGCACACGATTTTAACGTTGCGTTATGTAAATAACGCTGTAAGTTACGTTGAGTTATTCCAATAACACTTAACAGCTTCAAGTAAAATTGTTATAAAGACGGATGCTGTTATGGTATGGTTTTAATAATTGTTTGCAATAGAATTTGTAAACGTATTGGACAATAATGCATTTATGTAAGAAACCCATACGGAACGACCTAAAATGCAATAAACTTGTTTGCTTTAAGATAGGAAAGCTCACATCATTTTTCGGCGTAAGCTGTATTAAGCCAGCTTTTCACCCTGACTTGACCTTTGTAAGTGTCCAATAATATTCATATAAAATTTCCCGCGGCTAGGTACGAATGAATACACTTTGAGTATAACACCAGAACATTGGAAACTCATCCGCGTTTTTGTAACACTGTTTTACTGTATGAAACAATTTTATCTCTAATGAAAAGGCTCAATAGATAGAACAGTTTTACAATCAATTTTCGACATAAATACAGTTTGTGCGTTCACCTTTTATTTTCAGAGAATTACCAGCGCAAAAGCGTTTATACTAAAGGCTATATTCTCATATTTAGTACTTACTTGCATTGCATTTCAACCCGCGAGGTTTCGGGTCAATTCGCGGCCAGTGTGTGAAAGTCAGAGTTTATATACAGTTCATCACCGGAGTTCGCAGAAGGGGTTGCGATCTTTTCATTGAAGGAAAAAAATGGAATCTATGCTATTTTGTCTGATGGAGTAAATAGTTCGTTTAGTCGCTTTGTCGATATATCAATATTTTAAGCACAGCTGTTGCCTTGGTCGTGTACAGTTGGCGTAAACAAGCCGTCGTTCATCAGCAGCAGAATTGTTACCTAACTTTAATGCATCGCATTCCAATCCGCAAGGTATCAAGGTCAGTTTGCGGTCAGTTGCAGAAATCTTTATATAAACGCCGTCTCGTAAATTTTGTGCACTTGAAGTCTGTTTGGATCAGAAAGATACTAAATAAAGATAATCAGCGATATTATTGTGGTATGTCAATCAATTGCATGATAAGGACCAATTTTGATAAAATTAATTAGAAATATTTATCCATTTAGACCAGTTTATTAAGCATGAGCACAATAATTCACTATACTAAAATTATGCAATTAAATAAGATTCGAATATTGCCGGCTGACCTATATGCACTCGTTTATTTTCATGTTTCTTGTGTTTTTCTATTCTGTAATATAGATATCTGAGTAATAATATAACATAAAGCAAAATAAGCCACGAAATCTGGCGCAACACCCCGTAATTGATTTGCTTGTGATGCAGCTAAGAACTGCGCA